>NC_135655.1:119493470-119764544 GCF_964188315.1 Podarcis muralis | reverse complement strand
CTCCCTTTCTTTCTCTCTTTTTCCTCTCTTATCTTTCTTTCTCTCTTTTCTTTTCTCTTTCTCCCTTTCTCTTTCTTTTTTTTTCTTTCTGCTTCTCTACTTCTCTTTCTCTCTCTAGCTTTCTTTTTCTTTCTCTTTCTTTCCGGGGCACATGAAGTGATCCCATCCGTCCCTGCCTGTGCTTTAAAGGCAAGCTTCTCGGGAGCCGGTTCTATGAACCACCCTGAGATCTATGGATGAGAAGCTGTATAAAAATGTAATTATCTGCTATTACTGTTATTATCAGAGCTTTTCTTCTGCGTACTCTTGAGTACCCCCAGAAAAAAAGCACTGATTATTATTATTATTATTCTGTGCTCCTCATTCCCACAGGTTTTCCAAATGGACTTCATTGAAGTTGTTGTTTTTTATTTATTATTACAGTATTATTATGCTGCATTCTGCGCTCCCACAGGTTTTCCAGATGGACTTTTTTGGGCTTTTTCCCAGCCAGAGCTGAGCTCCAGCACCTCTCAGGTGGGCGTCATTGCCATTCTAAGGGAATAAGGGAGAAGTTCGTGGTGAGCTGCAGCCCCTCTTTTGGTAGAAAAATAGCTCTTCTTGTTGTTGTTATTTGGCACTTTACAAAGTGAGTTGTCCATCACAGCTTCCCTGCTATTCTCCCATCCCCACCCCTACGTAAAAGGCTGCAAGCCTGCGCCCGCTTTTCAACCAGGAGCTCAGTGTGGTTTCTGCCTTAGAACTGCATATATCCTGGAGCTCCTCTAGTCCAAGCCGCTGCAATACAGGAATGGCAACGAAAGCACCCCCTGGCCTTCCAACCTCAAAGGGTAGCTTCATTGACTCGGAACCCCAAAATTTGGGACCCCCTCCCAACCTGTTCCCAAGTTTTGCAGTTGTTTTTTGCAGCCGTCTTCCGCCTTTGCCGGGTCTCTGGAGCACTTCTTCGGAGCTCTGGAGGCATGTGGGGTGGGCAGCCGAGGGGTCTGCTGCTCTAGATGTAGCCCGATCCTCTGAATGCAAGGCTGAACTGTGCTCAGAGGGACTTGCACTGAAGCAAGTCAGTGACTCAAGCCCTTTGCTAACTGCACAGTACCAAAACCATACCCGACCCAGCAAAACACACTCAAACATTTCCAGTGTGTGTGTTATCCCTGGTGTCTACTATTGTGGTTAGGAGAGTGTCCTAATGCCCCCCACCTCCCGGATTTATTATTTGTTTGGGGACTGTGTTGTGGACTGAGCTTTACATCCTTATTCCACTTTGATTCTGATTTGATTTTAGGATATATTTTAATTGATTGCTTGATTTCATGGTAATATGTTATATATTTGATGTTAGCCACTCCGAGCCCGGTTTTGGCCGGGGAGGGCGGGGTATAAATAAAATGTATTGCTGTTGTTGTTGTTAAGATTTTGATTACTTAGGCACCTTGAGTTTATTTTGCAATTTAAGAAGATAAGTTTTTTAAATGAATAAAGGACTGTTCCTTTATTACGCTACCTGTTAGCTTCAACAGTTCTGTGCATTTTAATTCTTTCCTTGTTTTCCTTGTGTCAGCTTGCCCTTGTCATGTACTTAGAGCCTGTTATTTCCTTCTCCTTTTCAATGTTGTCTCTTATAATATGCCATTGTATGAAATGCATCCTCCTCCAGTTAAACTTTCTTGGGGGGGGAAACCCCAGAAACTACATACATATTTGCCCTTTTCGAGTGGAGAGACACTCCAGCTTAATAGACTTCTAGTGGGGAAAGCTGTTAAGGAACTTATCTCTCATTCTGAACAAGCGACGTGGGCTCCGGTTTGTAGCATGCCTTGTGTGACAGTGGTTTCCTGGAAACTCTCTTTTCAAAACACATAGCCTCCCCAAGCACTGAAAGAACCAGAAGTATTACATTGTTCCAGTAAATGAATATTACTGCATTAAAAACACATTATTCCAGCTGATCTCATTGAGACTAGCAGTGGGAACCAGAAGCATGCTCTCCGCCCATCGCGGATCTCAATCCTAAAACATTTTAATCCGAAGTGATTTCAATGGGGCTTACTCTCGGATAAGTGTACTTATCTGTACTGGGGCTGTACCTGCCTTGAATGACTTCTACCTAAGTCCTCAGGAGGTTGAACTGAAATTGGTGGGTGTTCCGGGTATACAGTGGTGCCTCGCAAGACGAAATTAATTCGTTCCGCGAGTTTTGTCATCTTGCAATTTTTTCGTCTTGCGAAGAAGCACGGTGTCGGGAAAGTTTTGGAAAAGCTTCAAAAATCACCAAAGTCTTCAAAAACCTCAAAAAAGGCTACCACACTGCGTTCTATGAGTTGCTCCTCGAAGTCAAGTCGCAACTGTACTAACAGTGTTAAGAAAAAGGAAAGAAACTTGCAAGACGTTTCCGTCTTGCGAAGCAAGCCCATAGGGAAAATCGTCTTGCGAAGCAGCTCAAAAACAAAAAAAACCCTTTCGTCTAGCGAGTTTTTTGTCTTGCGAGGCATTCGTCTTGCGAGTTACCACCGTAAGTTGTTTATAGTAACACGAGGTTCTGAAGGCAGTAACCTACTTTGTCAGAAGCTTGAAGTGGGCGGCGGAGGTGTTGGGCACCATCTGTATAAACCCCCCAAAGCCATATTTGGACCTTTTATTAGGACCAGCCTAAATGGAAACATAAAGTAGATGTGATGAACCTGAGGACCTACATATGTTTCTGGACTACAACTCCCATCATTCCTGACCACTGGCTGCTGGGAGTTGTAGTCCAACGACACGCCCCTGCAGTTGCAAACTGCAAATCTTGTACCCTTTGCACAAGCTCGTCATCTGCAGTGGAGCAAACCCACCATCCCACAAATCCACCATTTTTATTTTGCCCCAGTTCCTTCCCCCCGTTTTCAGCGAAGCTTCCATGAAATTAGTATGGATGCTAGCGGCAAACCTTGCCTCTGCCATGCAGGGGGTTAAACTAGACGACCGTTGGGATCCCTTCTACAATTCTATGATTCCATGACATCTGGAGAGCCGCAGGTTCCACATCCTTGAAATAAAGCAGTGCTCAGATCTGAGTAGAAGGCAGGCTCTATCCTTTCAAAAGGGGGGCAGGGGAAGGCATTGCTCCTTTTCTCCCAAAATCCTAAGTGTGTAACCTGATATCTATGGCACCTGACAGATTCTAACAATTCCATCTTGGAATTGACTGTGAAAGCTGATCTCATGGCTGCAACATCCAGTCTTCAGATTTGCATTTGTTTCCTCCCACCACTCATCCCTCTCCCCCCAACTTTGTGTAACATCTGAAGAACTTGACAGCTTGCCAGTATTTTGGTTGATCCTAACAAAAACAGAGAGTGGCTAGGGCTTGCCGATCAGAAGGTCGGCGGTTCGAATCCCCACGACAGGGCGAGCTCCCGTTGCTCGGTCCCTGCTCCTGCCAACCTAGCAGTTCGAAAGCAAGTTAAGTGCAAGTAGATAAGTAGGTACTGCTTTGGCGGGAAGGTAAACGGCGCTTCCGTGCGCTGCTCTGGTTCACCAGAAGTGGATTAGTCATGCTGGCCACATGACCCGGAAGCTGTACGCCGGCTCCCTTGGCCAGTAAAGCGAGATGAGCGCTGCAACCCCAGAGTCGTCCATGACTGGTCAGGGGTCCCTTTACCTTTACTAACAAATGTATTGCCCAATTATTGATTGTGCGTCCTGTTGTACACATTGAAAAGCACATGACTTCCCCCCCCCCAAAGAATTGTGGGAACTGATTTGTTAAGGGTGCTGGGAATTGCAGTTTTGTGAAGGGGTAAACTATAGTTCCCGTGATTGTGGGGAAAGCCCATGGGCTTTAGATGTATGGTGTGTATTCAGCAGTTGGATGGCAGCAGTTGCCTAGGATCTCGGACAGAGAGAGACTTTTTCCCAGCATTCTTCTGCGAGTGCTCTTTCACTACAGAGGTGCTGGCAGACTGATCTAAACAGGAATCATAGAAATGCAGAGCTGGAAGGGACCCTGAGGATCATCTAGTCCAACCCCCTGCAATGCCGGAATATGGGGATTGAACCTGCAGCCTTAATGTTTATCAGCACCATGCTCTAACCAACTGACCTATCCAGGCCAACATACATGATTGGGTGTCTTTTTTTTAAAAAAAAAAGAGGTTATAGAGGTTTTGCTTTGCTTTTAATATATCAATATGCAGTACCAATGTACAAATAAAACATAGAATAACAATAATATTAGCATTTTAAATTAACAAGAATAAGCAACAAATTAGCCTCTCTCCCCAACATCCCAAAGCACTCTCACTAGCTTCTCACATAAAATCTTGCTGAAATAAGAAAGACCTCGTGCTCCCTCTAAAAACAGGTTAAGTAGGCATGGCCTTTTGGTTTGAGAGAGATGGGAGTCGCATCTTGATAAACTAGAGAGATAACAGTGCACGTGATTTTTAATTATGTGTCCCTTTTCCTTTAGAAAATTCTTCCGCCACCTCACTGTTCTTCCAGACACTTGGCATCTTTTCAGTCCATAAATCCAGTGCAAAATAAGACTCTTGCCTAGGCTTATTCTGCAATAAGCCAGAAGGAGCCAAACTGCACATTCAGAACTATCATATGGTAACAGTCCTTTTTTTGGACTGTCACTCCAGAGTCAGCGTGGGGAGATTCACGGTTGCATGGTCTCTCACACCAAGACCTCCTAGTCTATGGAAAGCTCACATGGCAGAAAGGTGGTTTCTGGCTTTTTAAAAAAAATGGAGTGGAAGTGCAGATTTTCATGAAATGCATGACAGATGCTGCAATAATTTCTCTGCCCGAAAGGACAGAAGTAGTTTTAAAAAATCATGGAAACACCATCTGTCAAGGCAATTTACACAGTTTGGTCTAAATATAATTTCAAATCGGCTCTGGCAGTATCTGCATGTACATCTTGTTACTATAATGAACAAACTCATAATTAAGATGTTTTAAGGGATATTTCATACTGGGGAAAGGAGAATCTTAAGTGTCTTGGAGGAGTTTATCTCAGGATAAACTCTCTTAACATTTGAACAAGTGGCGCAGAAAATGAATCCCTATAGTCCTAAATTGCTGGTTTTTTCCTCTTGAAATTAGCCATGCCATTATTGGAGAAATGGCCCAATTAGAGAGTGCAAGTGGAAAATTTATTGCTTTCCCTAACCAATAAAACACCGGCAGACAAGACAGATGGAATACTCTCAAGTATTCGATCTGATGGCAATTTCAGAATAAATAGGGAAGAGATAAACCCGGAACACCACTACCAAACACTGATAGTTGCTATATGGCGTACATGGAGGGGAGAATTCATTGTGATGAACTTAAAACACACCTTTTAAACTTGTTACATCAGTGGTACGCAACTCCTTTGAATTAAAATTGACTTACGGTTTTTGTCTCACGATTATTGCTGGTGTTAACAGCCAACTACATAGAATTATATGAAAATATGTTGGAGATGCTAGGAAATCAGAAGTTTGGGCTGCTTTGCACCATTTGATATTTAACAAATTGCTGGGTATTAACTTCCAGTTGATCCTTTCAAGAAGGCAAAGGCAATATGGACAGAAATGGTGCAGAGATTATAATTAATCTTATTTCTGTGAAAATACAGCACCACAGTGGAACAGAACTATGCCCTCCCCAGCTGATTGTGTACTTCTTACACAACAGCAAGAGAGAATGATAACTATAACAAATTTGTCAAAGAAAATGCCTTTTATCATTTGTGGGTTTTGCTGATATGCCTACTGTAAAAAAAATATTGAAGGTATCAGTGTGATCTGGGGCCTGTTATCTGGGCCTCCTCTAGTGAGACTTCCCCATTTCCTGACCTGCTGCTCCCCATTTTGCATGTTTATATCATTTCTCTAAATTTGCAAATCCCCTTGGGTGTGTTGGCAGAAAGGCAATTTATGAATGCATTGGAGAAATAATAGTAAATACAGACTCCAAGAGTACCCAGTCCTTCTTTGTATGTTATGCACATTGAAGTTCTTAGTAGTAGTATTATCTCCATCTGTGTGAGAGCCAGTGTGGTGTAGTGGTTAAGAGCGGTAGTCACGTAATCTGGGTAACCGGGTTCGCGTCTCCGCTCCTCCACATGCAGCTGCTGGGTGACCTTGGGCCAGTCACATTTCTTTGAAGTCTCTCAGCCCCACTCACCTCACAGAGTGTTTGTTGTGGGGGAGGAAGGGAAAGGAGATTGTTAGCCGCTTTGAGACTCCTGAAGGGGAGTGAAAGGCGGGATATCAAACCCAAACTCTTCTTCTTCTTCTTCATCTGACTGGGTTGCCCCAGCCACTCTGGGCAGCTTCCAACAGAATATGAGAACACAGTAAAACATCAAACATTAAAATCTTCTCTATACAGGGCTGCCTTCAGATGTGTTCTAAAAGTTGTGTAGTTACCGGTATTTATCTCCTTGGCATCTGCTAGGAGGTGGGTGCCACTACCAAGAAGGCCCTCTGCCCGGTTTCCTGAAGCTTCACTTCTCAGTGAGGGAACTGTTGGAAAGACCTCGGAGGTGGACCTCAAATGGGCATGGTCTGGACAGGTAAAAAGGTAAAGGACCCCTGGACAATTAAGTCCAGTCAAAGGCGACTATGGGATTGCGGCGCTCATCTCACTTTTCAGGCTGAGGGAGCCGGCATTTGTCCACAGGCAGCTTTCTGGGTCATGTGGCCAGCATGACTAAACCGCTTCTGGCGCAACAGGACACCATGACGGAAACCAGAGCACACGGAAACGCTGTTTAGTTTCCCACCGCTGTGGTACCTATTTATCTACTTGCACTGGTGTGCTTTCGAACTGCTAGGTTGGCAGGAGCTGGAGCAGAGCAACGGGAGCTCACCCCGTCGTGAGGATTCAAACCGCCAACCTTCTGATCGGCAAGCCCAAGAGGCTCAGTGGTTTAGACCACAGCGCCACCCGTGTCCCTGGACTGGACAATGGAGATGGAGACACTCCTTTAGCTACACAGGGCCGAGGCCGATTGGGGCTTTAAAGGTCAACACCAACACTTTGAATTGTGCTCGGAAACGTACTGGGAACCAGTGTAGATCCCTTAGCTCTTACCAGTGGCCCATAAAAGTACTGACTATCCATTCAGAGATCTGATATGGAAGCAAGGAATACACACAAGAGCATTCTTTTCATGACTCGTTTCCAGGGCGCCAAATGAGTAACCTTGAAGGTTTAGGCAGCATTCCCCCCCCCCCCGCGCGCAACATTTTCCCATGAGAAAATGTGGCAATGTGCTACCCTACAAAGCCATAGAAATCTTCACAAAGCTGCCATCTCGCCTCCCACTCATTTCCCCCCACTCCATACCCTCAGGCAGTACAGTAATGATAATTAGAGCTGCAAAATACCATTATGGTCTTTCATCCTCAAGATATACAGCATGCATTACCCAAGGGTAGGGGAATCTAGCAAAAAGGGGAAGGGGTCTACAAATTGAGATTGAAAAGCACCAAGGCAAAACTCCCTATGAAGCCTCAATGTGTTTTTAAATTTTTATTTAAAACTCAAAACCAAGCACTTTCCATTAAGGCTTACTGCTGTATTTAAACTGCAAATGCAGGCAGCTTCTGCTTGTGAAATGGGGGAGAATGGACCGTTTCGTCCTTTGCCTCGGGCGGCAAAATGTGTCAGCGTGGCTCTGCGGAGTCCCATAGTCCTGTCTAATGATGGATGGAACCCTCGGGAAGACTAATTTCTGGAGCATTAGACAAACACTTTGCTCCACTATTCCAACTTTTGCTTCCCCTTTATTTATCTTAGCAAACTGGAGGCCTGGAATCATGCAGATACCCAGCCAAATTCTAATCAGCAGGGCAATTGGTTTTAGAGTCGTAATGGGTGGAATGACTGCTATCCTGCAGGTATTTACCGTATTTTCTGCTGTATAAGACTCACTTTTTCCCTCCTAAAAAGTAAGGGGAAATGTGTGTGCGTCTTATGGAGTGAATGCAGGCTGCACAGCTATCCCAGAAGCCAGAACAGCAAGAGGGATTGCTGCTTTCACTGCGCAGCGATCCCTCTTGCTGTTCTGGCTTCTGAGATTCAGAATATTATTTTTTCTTGTTTTCCTCCTCCAAAAACTAGGTGCGTATTATGGTCTGGTGCGTCTTATAGAGCGAAAAATACATAGATATCTGCCCTTTTGGAAATGTTTAGAGGAGCTTTGTACCTGTAACTAGCAATGACAAAAAGTTAAGGATTATTGGGAAATGGTTTATAATGAAATGAAAAAAATGTTTAAAAGAATGTCCCCCCCCCCCCAAAAAAAAACCCCAGAGGCATTTATTTTGAGTATGGTACATATAGAGGTACCCAGGGGGGCAGTAAAAGCTATTTTTGTGCGCAACGACAGCAGCTCAGATATTGTTAGCTCAGAAATGGAAGGGGGGGAGAGATTTCAAAGAAGGAGGGATGGCAGCTGAAAACGATGGAATATGCAGAGCTAGCAGGCCTAACCAGCAAGGTAAGAGAACAAGAAGAACGGGTCTATTAAGAGGAATGGAAATTATTGCAAATTTGATTATATAATGTAGATTAAGACATAATGGAAAGGGGGAAACTAGAATGAGGAAATAAAATATGCAGCCAATTTTGGAAGTACGGTCGTACCTCAGAACGGAATCCATTCCAGAAGTCTGTTTGACTTCCAAAATGTTCGGAAACCAAAGCATGGCTTCTGATTGGCTGCAGGAGCTTCTGAAGACACGGAAGCCCTGTCAGACGTTCAGCTTCCAAAAATAGTTTGCAAACCGGAACAGTCACTTCCGGGGTTGTGGCGTTTGGGAGCCAAAACGTTCGCGAACTAAACTGTTCGAAAACCAAGGTACGACTGTACAAGGAACCATGGAAGCAGAGGAAGGGAAGCCGTTGTATGTACTGTTGTATATTTAATGGTGGAAAATGTAAATCTAAAAGTTTAATGAATTTTTTTTAAAAAAGGGGGGAATCCCAATGGTGTAAGAAAAAATCAAGTAGTTCACTAAAGGGGGGGAAAGCTTGTGCAGAAATTCTGCACATGCATCCTGCTGAAATTGTTTAATGATTATGCCTACCATGATTAAGCCTACCATGCAGAGATGAAGAACAGCATACCCTCAACATTTCTCCGATGAAAATAGGGACATCCTATTCCATAATTTTACTATTTATACCCCACCCATCTGACTGGGTTGCCCCAGCCACTCTGGGTGGCTTCCAACATATATAAAAACATAATACAACATTAAACATTTCAAAACTTCCCTATACAGGTCTGCCTTCAGATGCCTGCTAAAGGTTATGTACGGTAGTTATCTCATTGGTTTGGGGGGTCACATAACTCCATACCCATCATTTCCCCAATGAAAATAGGGACGTCCTAGTATGGAAGTGAGAGCTGGACCATAAAGAAAGCTGATCGCCGAAGAATTGATGCTTTTGAATTATGGTGCTGGAGGAGACTCTGGAGAGTCCCATGGACTGCAAGAAGATCAAACCTATTCATTCTGAAGGAAATCAGTCCTGAGTGCTCACTGGAAGGACAGATCGTGAAGCTGAGGCTCCAATACTTTGGCCACCTCATGAGAAGAGAAGACTCCCTGGAAAAGACCCTGATGTTGGGAAAGGTGGAGGGCACAAGGAGAAGGGGATGACAGAGGACGAGATGGTTGGACAGTGTTCTCGAAGCTACCAGCATGAGTTTGACCAAACTGTGGGAGGAAGTGGAAGACAGGAGTGCCTGGCGTGCTCTGGTCCATGGGGTCACGAAGAGTCGGACACAACTAAACAACAACAACAAGGAAAAGTGGGACATTCCGGGATCAAATCAGAAACCAGGACGGCTTCCGTAAATCCGGTACTGTCCTTGGAAAACGGGGACATTTGGAGGGTCTGCTTAGAAGAGCCTTGAAATTAAAGAAAAGTCGACAGCGAGCAATTGTCTGAAAGGCGAAAGCTGCAAGAAGGATCCAGAGGCAGTACCATGCGTGCCAACAACAGCTGATGTCGCTCCCTGCGGAGGAGATTCTTGAAGCACACGTCTCCCACGTCTTGCTCCTTAGAGGAGGACGAAGAGGAGGAGGAAGAAGATATAGCACTAAACAAGCATGCAGTTGCCTCACCCCCTCAGTACAGTCTGTTTAGTTCTGCAGACTAGGAAAGGTCACAACACAAACAGAATTATTACATTAAAAGTGTATGCTTAACCATATTTCCTGAAGACGCTATCGAAGCCTGTGAAGAAAACACTCCCAAACTGTTTGCTTCTTAACATTGAAGGTTGATGAGACTTTACATATGCATCTTGGTGTACTCAAAAGTAGCATTTTAAAAATAGCGCCCAGGATGTTTTGGCATTGGTACAATGTGCTGAACAAATAACGGGTTCCGACGAAGAGTTTACGGTTAGTTGAATTCTAAACTGCAGATTTATGTGGGAATAAAGCCTATGCAACTCAACGGGCAAGCAGCCACGTATTTAGGTGCCAAAGCAGTTCTGTACAACAATTTGACAAACCACCTGCTTTTGGAACATATCTAGGGCTGCAAAAGCCAAAGGTTCTGCATGTGAAACACCTCACAGGCCATAATGCATGACTGGCAGATGGTCTGTCTGACATTAGCATCCATCTTGGTGGCCAAATGCCGGGGACCATGAGTTTCGAAGGATCCACTGGGGCCGACACTGTCAACCCTTTTAAAATACATATATATATCGTTACGAGAGTTGGGTGCCTCCCCCTCTCTCTGCCGAGTGGTGGCAAGAAGCCTTAAGCATTAAAAAATATAGTTTATTCACCTATTTGTACCTCCAGTCTGCTTGGAGGGAGTTCAGATCTTACAGCGTGGTCGTTTCAAGAGGGGCTTGTACCCCACAGCAATGCAGCCAGCCTTCAGCCTGCCTTCCCAAGATGGATCCCAGACTTTCTACCTCCATCTTCTTCCCAGAACACCCTGCTAAAAACTCCCTTTTCCTGTCCCCTCACACCCAGTTACCGTGGCAATCTTCCAAACCCGTGTCTCTCTTCACACCTCAGAACAAGGAGAAAGGACAGTTCTCATTGCCCATGAACCTCAATGGCCCTATATTGTTTCTTAATGGCCCTAGCTTGGCCAGGTCATTTTGCATAGGCCAGCCCAGGAACTCCTCTGCAGCTTGTATTTCTCCCTTCACATCCCAAATAATCAAAATCCTACCATTTATTAATTTCAAGGTTGGGGGAGGGGTCCACCTGCCATATCTATCACAATATTTTACCTTTATTTTATTTATATCTCACCTCCCCAAGGAGCTCAAGATGGCAGACATGTTTTCTTTCTCCCACATTTTACCCCCACATTTTACAGCAACCATGACTGATAGCCAGGCAGAATTCCTTCTGCAGAGTTATAGTTGGAGTCTACGTACGCAGTGAACTTAAATGGCACAATCTATTCTGGTTACAGCGTTTGGAGGGGGCCCCTGTTTTTAATAAAACCTGGAGTTCTCTAATGGCAAAAACCTGGTCTTCTGCCCTGGTTTCCATGTCTACAACCTAATGACTTAAGGCTGATTCATAGGACCAAAATTGGATTTCTCATGCAGCAGTCCAGAGCATGGTACACATTCCTGCCCAGCTGTAGAAGGCGATCTTTGTTGTTGAGGTCCATTCACCTCATCAGTGAAGATGTTTTTTCTTCCTGACCATCTGCGACATGCAAATATACGCAGAAGGTCGCTCTGGGGTCATGCAAATTGCCCCAAGGACTCTTTCAGTTTCTGGAAGTGTCTGTAACACTTCCTGCCATAGCTTTCAGACGCAAAAGAGAAGGATTCAAAAAGGGGGATGTCACAATGTCTCACCTTACTGTGATGAGCTGCCCCTGCCCTAGATCTTTTTGCACTGGTCTTCCACCAGCCCTTTGTAGCTGGCCATAGTAACATCAGGAAAGAGAGCCTCTGGGGCTTACCAATCAGAAGGTCAGCGGTTCAAATCCCCGCAACGGGGAGCGCTCCCGTTGCTCTGTCCCAGCTCCTGCCAACCTAGCAGTTCAAAAGCACACCAGGGCAAGTAGATAAATAGGTACCACTGTGGCGGGAAGGGAAATGGCATTTACGTGCGCTCTGGCTTCTGTCACGGTGTCCCATTGCACCAGAAGCGGTTAGTCATGCTGGCCGCATGACCCAGAAAGCAGTCTGTGGACAAACGCCGGCTCCCTCAGCCTGAAAGCGAGATGAGTGCTGCACCCCATAGTCGCCTTTGACTGGTCTTACTATCCAGAGGTCCTTTACCTTTTACCTTTCACATCAGGAAATGGTCCAGATCTCACCTTTCAAATCCTTATTTGGTGGCCATTTCCAGAAGAAAACCTAAAAAAAGAACAGTTTTGTTTTTTTCCATTCAAGCTGCTAATTTAATGCCGATGGCATGAATAATGAACAGGACTGGTTTCAGCTAAATGAAGTGGAGCACAGACTCCTACGCAGTTCTGCCAATGCACTTCAGCTCTGACCTCTGGCCACCTTTCCACAGCCTTCCTCCTGAGCCTCTTGCAAGGAAACAGGAGTAGCTCTATGAGCCGGTGAGAGCAACTAAAGAGAAATGGCAAAGAGGGATTGCAGCAAGAAAAGACAGGAGCAGAATTCTGCCTGTATAGACACCATACATTTAAAATACATTCCCCTGCTCAAGAACCATGGGAACTGTAGTTTGTTAAGGGTGTTGGGAATTATAGCTCTTTGATGGATAAATGACAGCTTCCAGGATTAGGGTGGGTGGGGAGAGAATGTGCTTTATCTGTATTTTGTATACACCGTGCCATGTTTTGAGGAGGTAAAACTGTTGTGTGTTCCCCTCCCCGTTAAGCCTAAGCACAATCTACCTTCCTTATTTTTACTGGTATTATAGATTGGGGAGAACCCCTTAAACCATAGAAATTAATAAATGGTGGAATTTTGATTAATTGAGATCTGGATGAAAGCAGAAGCTGTAGAACAGGCATAGGCAAACTCGAACCCGCCAGATGTTTTGGGACTACAACTCCTATCATCCCTGACCACTGGTCCTGTTAGCTAGGGATGATGGGAGTTGTAGTCCCAAAACATCTGGAGGGCCGAGTTTGCCTATGCCTGCTGTAGAACTCTGCTAGGCAAGGCTAGTTTATGCAAACCAGTCTAGCAAAGAGCAATTCTGTTAAGATGACAAAATGGATTGATGGGCCATTTGCGATGAATCCTTTGGGCTTGGAAGACAGGGTTTTGTGTTTGAAGTGACAGGAAGGGAGAGTTGTTAGCAAGGTGTGCTGGCAAGAAGAAGGTGGGGAAAAGGCTGAGATCCATCTTGGGCAGGCTGGAAGAGCCCCTCTTGAAATGACCATACTGTAAGATCTGGACTTCCTCCATGCAGACTGAAGGTGTAAATAGGTAAACAAACCATATTTTTTAAGGCTACAACAGTCTCTGCCATGTCTCAATTCTCCGAAGGAGTACAGGCTCTGGGTGAGTGTCTGGAACTCCCTGGAATATTGCAGAGAGTGGGGGGTGTCCCCAAACATTTGCAAGACTATTATTAATTTCTAAGCTGCCTTTCAGCCCTGGAGGCGATCAAGATGCTTACAACCTGGTTAAGGCACAACCATCTTATAAAAACAGCAGCAAAAATTCTCCTTGCCTTCAGAATTGTAGAGAAGCTTCCTACAATCGTCTTTGCTGCCCACTTAATAATAATAATAATAATAATATCTTTATTGTCATTGCCCCCTCTCGGGGACAACGAAATTACTTGGCTGCTCCATCCACCCAGGTAGGGCACTCCACACAAAATCAAAACACTATAAAAACACTATAAAACACTATAAAAAACACTATAAAAACACTAATTAAAACAATACAGTATAATACAGCAAGGAAGATTAGATGACTTTCAAAGTCCAGGCTTCCCATTCAGGGCCGAGATCGCTCTGGAGAAGAAGCTGTTCTTAAGACGGCTCGTTCTTGTCTTCATCGTCCTGTATCTCCGTCCCGACGGCAGGAGCTCGAAGAGACAGTGACCAGGATGCGATGGATCTTTTACTATGTCCAGTGCCTTCCTATGGCACCTTGTGGCATAAATCTGCTCTAAGGTGGAGAGTGGGCAGCCAACAATGCTCTCTGCTGCCTTAACAACTCTGCACAACCCCATCCTGTCCTGGGTAGTACAGCTTCCGTACCACACACATAAGCCATAAGTGAGCACGCTCTCAATGGCACAGTGATAGAAGGCAAGCAGCAGTTTCTGCGGAAGATGGTTTTTCCTTAGAATTCTCAAAAAGTACAGTCTCTGCTGCGCCTTCTTCAAAAGCCCCCTTGTGTTGACACTCCAGGACAGATCCTCTTGTAATTCAATGCCCAAAAATCTGAACGTTGTTACCCTCTCCACACAGACCCCATCAATCAAAAGTGGCTGGACATTGCTCTTCTGTCTCCTGAAGTCCACCACAAGCTCCTTTGTCTTCCTTGTATTTATGAGCAAGTTGTTAGCTCTGGACCACTCTGTCAGCCGCTCCACCTCATCTCTATAGTCCGTTTCACCCTCCCTTTCAGAGATGAGCCCAATCACGGTTGTGTCATCTGCAAATTTGACAACCCTATTACTAGGGTGAGCAGCGACACAATCGTACGTGTAGAGAATATATAGGAGCGGACTGAGTACGCATCCCTGTGGTGTTCCTGTGTTAGTCTTAAGCATACTAGAGGTATAAGGGCCCAACCGAACCCTCTGGGGGCGGTCTGACAAAAAGTCCAATATCCACCCACAAAGTGATAACGGAAGCCCCAGATCTTCCAGTTTAGACATCAGACGTTGTGGTAGAATGGTATTAAATGCCGAGCTGAAATCTAAAAAAAGCAGTCTGGCATAACCCCCCCGCTGCTCCAAATGTGCAAGAACGGCATGGAGGGCAATCGCCACAGCGTCCTTAAAAACAAGCATTGATGGGCCCATCCCCAAGGAGCCCATTCAAAATCCTGGCCGCCTCTGAAACATCATGAAGGTCTCCCTTTCAATGGCTGGCAAGGGGAATGAAGGACTCTGGTCCTCGGCGGTTGTAGATCTTTAAAGGCCAAAGACAACAGATTGGACTGAGCCCAGGAGCAAATTGGTAGCAAGAGAAGCCAACAGACGACCTGCACAGGCAGTTCCATTGCAGCTGAATTCTGGATCAAACACTCAGACTGCCTTCAAGCCCCTTATGATAATCTAATCTTTGGGGTTTTTTAAGTGCCCCTCTCAGTGCTAGAAGTATTTGTTTTCTGTGAAAATGCTTGATCTGTTTAAAAAAATAAAAATGCTGGAGGTGGCAACAGAGGAGGACAGGAAAACTGGTTTGACTGACGGCGAGTGTGGCTGTGAACTCAATAAGTGGGTGTTTGGCTTAGCAGCCAGTCACTTAGATCTCCTCAGTTCCCCAGGAGCTTTTTTCGTTTGTAAGGCTAATCTTATAATTCTCCCCCTCCCCTTGCGTGTGGGAGAGCAGTGCACACTGGTGTGAAAGTTCTGCAGCCCCTGCCTTCCTACGTATTGTGTGCACGCGCAGAGTGCACAGTCCTTGTGTTAACTACAAAGTAACTGAGACATAGACAACAATTTTCTCTTCTGTATACCAGGGGTCAGCAAACTTTTTCAGCAGGGGGCCAGTCCACTGTCCCTCAGACCTTGTGGGGGGCCGGACTATATGTTGCCTTGATTATGACCCGCATTTGTGGCAAAAAAAACCTTATTGGGACCAACCCCAACGTTGCCCAAATGTGATTTTTTTGGGGGGGGGTTGTTCCCTCATACACCCACGCTGCATCCTTTGCGTTTTACGCGTTGACAGTTATTGTTTCTCTCATAAGGCGGGCTGGGGGGCTGAGGTAAGCACGCCATTCCTGTTCATAGCTGTCAACCGTCCCTTATTTGGCGGGAAACTCCCTTATCCCAGCGACGTTTCCCACTGCTGTCCCTTATTGATGATGTCCCTTAAATTTCCCGGGTTTCAAAGGAAGCAGCTCCTCTCCCTCCCTCCCTGCCGGCCAGGGAGGAGGGAGGCTCCAACTGTGTTGCTTGGCTGTGTTGCTCACCCAGTAAGGAGTCTAAGAACGACTGGGGGGTGGAGCTTGCATGCCCTGTGCCGATCAAATCAACCACGTTGCCTGGGGACTCACCTTTGCTCAGCACTTCCCAGCGGAGAGGTGACGGTGGGAACCACTGCTTGAGGCTTCGTTTGGCTGCTGGCTGGGCTTTCTGCCTTTGGCTCTGAGGGGCTCAGAAGCTGAACATACCTGTGCCCAGAAAATCCCTTATTTTGGTTGCTGATCCCTTATTTTCGAGGCTGCTGGTCCCTTATTTTCAAATCTGTAAGTTGACAGCTATGTTCCTGTCAGCCCTGGAGAACGTGTGCACATGCGTGGGGGAAGGGAAAAGCCGTTAGCCACGCTAAGTCGGCCGCTCAAGCAAAAACGCCGGCACCGCTCAAGCAAAAACGTTCGGCACCGCTCAAGCAAAAATGCCGGCACCGCTCAAGCAAAAACGTTCTTTGCCCTGCGTGAGGGAAGACGAGGCGGCAGCGGCTATTTACCTTTCCATGGCTCACACCGTGTAGCTAACAAGCGTCTTCCCCAGCAGAGCGCAGAATGGCTTCAGAGTGCACCCACCCAGGCGCTCCCCGCTTCCTCTGGCGGGGAGCACCGCCACCACAGACACCTGCGGGCATCACTCCCAAGGCGCCTCCGAGCCCCTGCCCCACAACTGCCCTTCCTGAGGTCAGTTGCCAGCAGCTCCATGGTGGAAATCTGTACTGTGACTCCTTTTCCTTCTTCCCCACCCTGGAAGAAAAGATTGCTGCGCATGCACGATGGATGAATAAGGGGCTTGTCTCGAGCAGCTGCCTCACTTTTGACCCCCAAGCCTGGCTGAGTCGCAAAAACCATCGCGCGCATGCGCTATGGCCACTGCCTGGATTCCCAGACCGTCTGCGGGCTGGATCTAGAAGGCAATTGGGCCTGATCCGGCCTGCAGGCCTTAGTTTGCCGACCCATGCTGCATACTAAGATGGGTGTGAGCTGTGTGTGTGTGTGTGTGTGTGCGCGCGCGCGCATCTGTGGCTTCCTCTATTACTCTTTTAAAAAATCCTCACTCCAAATAAAAAAATTTTGGCCTCTTTCAAGATGCCTCTTGTGTGAATCTTGACTGTAACACTCTTCTGCGTTGGTGTTGTCAAAATCCCAATTCTAAGGAATTTCTCCCACTCTACGTGGGCTTCTAAATGTCATGGAACATGACTCTAAGCAGGAAAGCATGTCCCGCATGCACATACTGTACAAAGAGAATCATAGAATCGTAGAATTGTAGAGTTGGAAGGGATCCTAACGATCATCTAGTCCAACCCCCTGCAATGCAGGAATAGGCAGCTGTCCCGTTCAGGGATCGAACCTGCAACCTTGGCGTTATCAGCACAGGTCTTTTACAGCGATGCATGCTTTGCTTGCAAATGATAATCACATACCACTGCTTTTTAATTTTCCTTTTCAAAAAGCCCTGCCCTACAAACCATGTTTTTTAAAATATCATTTGCATTTTGCAAATGCCATAGCAGTTTGCACAGCATGGTTATTGCATTTATTTTACCCATGTCTACTCAGATGTAAAGGTAAAGGTAAAGGTACCCCTGCCCGTACGGGCCAGTCTTGACAGACTCTAGGGTTGTGCGCTCATCTCACTCTAGAGGCCGGGGGCCAGCGCTGTCCGCAGACACTTCCGGGTCACGTGGCCAGCGTGACAAGCTGCATCTGGCGAGCCAGAGCCGCGCACGGAAACACTGTTTACCTTCCCGCTAGTAAGCGGTCCCTATTTATCTACTTGCACCCAAAGGTGCTTTCGAACTGCTAGGTTGGCAGGCGCTGGGACTGAGCAACGGGAGCGCACCCCGCCGCGGGGATTCGAACTGCCAACCTTTCGATCGGCAAGCCCTAGGCGCTGAGGCTTTTACCCACAGTGCCACCCGCGTCCCCTATTCAGATGTAAATTCTACCAAATTCAATGGGGCTTACTTCCAAGAAAGTGGGGACAGGATCGCAGCCTAAATATTTGAGAACCTGAGGAGTTTCCACTTGGCTCCCATCCCTGCTACCCAGGGAGTTGCAAAAGATGATAAACCTCAAAGACCTTGAAATCTCCAAGAGTTGCAGTTGTTAGGATATTTAATATGCACCAGGGGGCCTTTTCTAAGTCAGGAAAAGGCATTTCACATTCTGGCACCTTCCTTCTTTTGCATTATATTCAGCGTAGGCATTGGTCATTATCAGGAAGCGACTCCCCCAGTTTACAGCTGGCAACACCACCTGTGCCAATCTGATTCCAGCCAAGACAGCCAGCCGATCATGCCCAGAAGAACACAAGGAAAATGGACTACAATCCTATGCTAGGGTTGCCATACGCCCGGGAAAATCAGGGCGTATGGCAACCCATGTCAGAAGTCTGTATTTTGCCAAATCTCCTTTAAAATAGCTCAAAAAAAAACCCTATCCTATGTAGACTTTGCTGGGAGTAAGTCCCATCAAACTCTATGGGGCTGACTTCTCAGTAAAGATATCTAAGACTGCCCTGTTACTTGCTTGCACGTTTTCCTGGAATTTTATTTCTTTTCCAAAGTGGCATTTTGACTAGTTTTGCAAAGCAGTTTGCCAATAAATTTCAGAGCTTATAAAGGAGAACTAGCTTGCCTACCCACCTGTTTTATAACGCTGTTCCGTGTTAGTAAATGGCTGTGCGAACCAGATTGCCTGGGTAAATAAATGATTATCTAAACCTAGAAGACTGAAATACATAGCGAAGAACTGGGAGATAAATGTGGTGAATTGCCGCCAGAGTAAAATGAAGACATGAACAGAAAGGAGGAATGCTTGCTCATATCCAAATGCACATTCAAACTTCTTGAATGGTACTTGTATTCCCATGTTAAACTATGTATATGTTCCATTCATTATGAATGGTGTATGCAATCTTCTCCTTTTTCCAATATGTTATACTTGAAATCTATCATCTACAGCAAATAGAGCTTTTTGACTCGCATACCCTTCAACAGGGACGGGGGTGGCGCTGTGCTCTAAACCGCTGAGCCTAGGGCTTGCTGATCAGAAGGTTGGCGGTTCAAATCCCCACGATGGGGTGGGTTCCCATTGTTCGGTCCCTGCTCCTGCCCACCTAGCAGTTCGAAAGCATGTCAAAGTGCAAGTAGATAAATAGGTACCACTCAGAAAGGAAGGTAAACGGCGTTTCCGTGTGCTGCTCTGGTTTGCCAGAAGCGGCTTAGTCATGCTGGCCACATGACCCGGAAGCTGTCTGCAGACAAACGCCGGCTCCCTCAGCCAGTAAAGCGAGATGAACACCGCAACCCCAAAGTCGTACACGACTGGACCTAACGGTCAGGGGTCCCTTTACCATGATGATGATGATGATGATGATGATGATGATGATGATTACTACTACTACTACTATTACTATTATTATTATAATTTGCTGCCCATCCAATTGGGTTGCCCCAGCCACTCTGGGCAGCTTCCAACATATATAAAAACATAATAAAACATTAAACATTTTAAAAAACTTACCTGTACAGGGCTGCCTTCGGAAGTCTTCTAAAGGTTGTATTGTTACTTATCTCCTTGGCTCGGGAGTCACATAGCTCTATAACCCTCCAACATTTCTCTGCTGAAAATAGGGACATCCTAAGGAAAAGCCAGGCATTCCAGGATCAAATCAGAAACTGGGATGGCTTCTGTAAATCTGGAACTGTCCCTGGAAAATAGGGATACTTGGGAGTGTCTGTGAAAAGTCTTTTAGGTGGGTGGCCTCTCGAAATTCTCAACCTGGAAATGGCACGGCAAATTTGGAGAAGCCATTTTGGCTCAGCACTAGGAAGTCCTGTTGGGCTAGACAGTCCTGGGATTGTGCTGGAAATCAGGAGTTTGGATTCAAAGGCGGCACACACACCATAAAGTACATTTAAAGCAAATGACTTGCCTCAAAGGACCCTGGGGGCCGTAGTTTGTTAAGGATGCTGAGAATTACAGCTCTGTAAGTTGCCAATTGGAAGGTCAGAGGTTCAGATCCCGCGACGGGGTGAGCTCCTGTTGCTCGGTCCCTGCTCCTGCCAACCTAGCAGTTCGAAAGCACGTCAAAGTGCAAGTAGATAAATAGGTACCACTCTGGCGGGAAGGTTAACAGCGTTTCCATGTGCTGCTCTGGTTCGCCAGAAGCGGCTTAGTCATGCTGGCCACATGACCCGGAAGCTGTACGCTGGCTCCCTCGGCCAATAAAGCGAGATGAGCACCGTAACCCCAGAGTCAGCCATGACTGGACCTAATGGTCAGGGGTCCCTTTACCCTTTACCTTTAAGGGGTAAACTACAGTTTCCAGAATTCTTTGCGGGAAGCCCTGTGCTTCAGCATATTGTCTATATGCACCCATTGGTAGAAACTGTTGCGCAAGTGCTAGTGGAAGATCATGGGAGAAAGTATCTGCAACTTGCATCGCTGTGTGCCTGCTGCAACAAGCCCACAAATCATCCGCTGGAAAACAAGCTCATTGCAAAGGAATCCTTCATGTGTGGGGGTGCAAACCGTTCCCGATAGGAAGGTGCTTGCAGCAGCGACTGCCAAACCTCAAGCACAACGCGTGCCTTCCATTCTTTCAGAGAGCTGCTTTTAGTGTATTTTTGGTCTCTGTGGAAGCCGCCCAGAGTGGCTGGGGAAACCCAGCCAGATGGGTGGGGTACAATTATTATTATTATTATTATTATTATTATTATTATTATTATTCCTAACTCTACAAGTTGATGGTTCTCTTATTCTTTGATCACCAGTTTTTGCCACTCCCTGTTTCTAACTGCAGTGAAGTTGAGGCTGTCGGCAGGGATGCTACCAAGAGAGGCAACACTTTGGGGATAGAACAAGGGCACGGGCCAGCTCCCTTGTGCTAAAATTATGGTGTTAATGGGGGTGGAGTTTTAACTTGGGTAAGGGACGCGGGTGGCGCTGTGGTCAAAACCACTGAGCCTCTTGGGCTTGCTGATCAGAAGGTCGGTGGTTCGAATCCCCAAGATGGAGTGAGCTCCTGTTGCTCTGTCCCAGCTCCTGTCAACCTAGCAGTTCGAAAGCACGCCAGTGCAAGTAGATAAATAGGTACTACTGCGGCGGGAAGGTAAACAGCATTTCCATGCGCTCTGGTTTCTTTCACGGTGTCCCGTTGCGCCAGAAGCGGTTTAGTCACGCTGGCCACATGACCCGGAAAGCTGTCTGTGGACAAGCGCTGGCTCTCTCAGCCTGAAAGTGAGATGAGTGCCGCAACCCCATAGTCGCCTTTGACTGGACTAAATTGTCCAGGGGTCCTTTACCTTTTTCTTTTCTTTTCTTTTTTTACCTTTTTAACTCCGGTGGCTGTTGTTTGTTTGGGGAGGGTTGTTTTTTAAGTGTTCTTAAGTGTTATGTGTTACCGGCAATTTGTATTTTGTATTTTTTTGGTTTTATACGACTGATTAATATTCTACAGACTTTTAATGTGTTTGTGGGGTTGTTCTCGCTCTGTGGGGGAAGGTTGTTCTGTGTTTTGTTTTGTTTTGTTTAAACTATTTACTTGTGTTTTAGCTGCTTGTATTTTTATCCAGTGAACTGTTTTATCCAGTGATCTTGTGAAAAGGGTGGAAGAAGAAGAAGAAGAAGAAGAAGAAGAAGAAGAAGAAGAAGAAGAAGAAGAAGAAGAAGAAGTGGTGCTTTTTTTCTAAATGAATATTTAGGGGTACTCTCATTTTGACTCAAGAAAATCACCATTTTATAGTTCAAATCAGGGTAAACAGATACAGTAAATGGACAAAAGTCAAAGATTCACAAATATTTAGGGCATATGTACCTCTGTGTATCCTCAGAAAAAAGCACTGATGATGATGATAATGCAATGTTTTCCCAACCCCCCAATTCCCACCCTTCCCAACCTTCAGGAGCAGGGAGCCAATACAGTTCTCTGTGGTTAGGATCCAGGTTATGGAATCCAAAGAAAAATTAGCAACCTATTCCGTGCAAACAGTTATGCGAAGGGCAGGAGCAAATGGAAGAACTCTGGATTTCGGTTGATGGTTTTTCCACAACACTCTAAGTCCGAAACAGCCCTTGTATGAGTAGATGAGGCTTTCCATTTCTAGAAGAGCACTTTTGGACCAAAGCCAGAATGTCTGTCTGTTCAAAACCAGCTAAGTATATGAAGAAAGGGAGAGGAGGTGTGAAAAGCATTGGTGTCACTGTTAGATTGCGATTGTCTAAGGGCAAATATATATGTTATAATTAGGGGAAATTGTGGGAAGATTATTATTTTTATAAGTTATTGAAATCCCAAATGTCAGCAAAGGAAAAGGTGAAAAATGGCAAATTAACACCCCCCCCAAAAAAAGGAACTGGAACTCTTAAATACCAGAAATGGCTGTTTCTGGGTACCATTTCCAATTGAGTCAATGGCACTCCTACAGTGCCCTCTTTCAAATGGTGATACTTTGAATTTTGATGATTATTCCCCACTCTTTCCTCAAAACTGCAATTGTGCTCCTCTAGAAAGAGGACCTTGCCAACAAAGGTCAGTATAGTTAAAGCTATGGTTTTCCCAGTAGTGATGTATGGAAGTGAGAGCTGGACCATAAAGAAGGCTGATCGCCGAAGAATTGATGCTTTTGAATTATGGTGCTGGAGGAGACTCTTGAGAGTCCCATGGACTGCAAGAAGATCAAACCTATCCATTCTGAAGGAAATCAGCCCTGAGTGCTCACTGGAAGGACAGATCGTGAAGCTGAGGCTCTAATACTTTGGCCACCTCATGAGAAGAGAAGACTCCCTCGAAAAGACCCTGATGTTGCGAAAGATTGAGGGCGCAAGGAGAAGGGGACGACAGAGGACGAGATGGTTGGACAGTGTTCTCGAAGCTACTAACATGAGTTTGACCAAACTGCAGGAGGCAGTGGAAGACAGGAGTGCCTGGCGTGCTCAGGGTCCATGGGGTCACGACTAAACAACTAAACAACAAGAAAGAGGTAGAATATATACCGTATTTTTCCGTGTATAAGACATGGGTTGTTTTTTTACCAAAAAATTAGGTTTAAAATTGGGACTCATCTTATACAAGGGTAGTGCTGAGGGATGTTTTCTTAATTTGGAGTCCCAAAAAATAGGGGGCGTCTTATACATGGGTGTCTTATAGACGGAAAAATACAGTAACTTTGGTTTTGACCATAAGTATTAAACTAGGAATCCACAAAAGTACTGAATGGGGATTTTTGGGGGGGGGGTGGTGGTGGCTTGTCTGTTAATATATGGAAGTGTTTTGTATTCTGTCATTCCTCTACATGTTTGACAGTGTTAGATTCAATGAAAACTTTATTATTATCATGCAAAATTATTTTTCCCCCAGGTCTGTGAGATGAATCGTTTCCTCATATTGATATACAGATTAAATAAATCTAAACTGACCGAGGACAGGTTGCCCTCTGTAGATTCATACACCAATAATAAGAGGATAATAATAAGAGGACTAGCAAGTCCTGCTGTGGCCAAATGGGCCTTTTCAGCAAATTTGTGGCAACAGGAACAAAGGTTACCCAATAAAACAGCTTTGAGGTTATGCTGGGTGGGCAAAATGATATAGCTGAGGCATTAGAGACCTTGACTAAACACGACTGCTTTACTCCTTCTCACAAAGTACCTCTCCTCCTCCTCCTCCTCCTCCTCCTCCTCCTCCTCCTCCTTCTTCTTCTTCCTCCTCCTCCTCCTCCTCCTTAGTTTCCACCCCACCATTTGCTATTCAGAAAATGAAAATAACTAGTCAAATACTTTCAAGTAGGGTTATTGTTTGGATAGCACTATTCTAACACTACGTCCGTTTTTTAATGTAAAGTAATGTATTGCTCATGGCCTTGTGAAAATCGTAACTGTAATTTTGCCGGTGAATCTTTTGTGTCTGGGTAGGATTGGAATTCTAGTCGATAACTCTTTGGTTATCCCCCCAGTAACGATCAAATGTTGGTGGTGAATCGACATGCGTTTTCAAAGTTGGCCAAGTAAAACTCAATAAAAACACGGCGTGTGTCCTAACGTATATGGATTTATTCAGATTTCATTCTTTGAGGTACAATAAGATGAAAACATGACAAGTCTTTATATTGACGGAAGCTAAGCCTTAAAAACCCCATCTGAAGTCTTGCATTTATTTATTTTTACAAGTTTTAATAGGTTTGTAAAGCTTATCTTTTCTCATGTTAGATGAACGTTTGTTATGTTAATATGTCTAAACACCAGGAAGAACTTTCTGATTCTCACAAGAGGTGGCAGACTCTCCTTCCTTGGATGTTTTTAAGCAGAAGTTGGTCATCTGTCATGTATGATCTAGTTGAGATTCCTACATTGCAGGGGGTTAGACTAGATGACCCTTGGGTCCCTTCCAAATCTATGATTCTATGAAGAGGCATTGAACTATTATTCAAATGAATAATGGGCAACTTTAGGCCCTCCAGACATTGGACTACAAACTCCCATCATTCCTGACCACTGGCCATGCTAGCTGAAGCTGATGGAAAGGAGTCCAGCAACATCTTTCTTCTAACCGCCAGTGCTAGTTCTTAAAGATAAAACTGGATAAACCTGAATATTTCTAGGGCATCAGATATAGCCTTCGCTGGAGGCTGGATGGCAGGCCGGATGGATTAAAGGGATTTCATTGCTGCTGTTGACATTAACAGGGAAAACATAAGCAGGCAATATTTGTGATGATTTAAATGAGGAAGAAAAATACCATTGAACAGATTGTTTTGTAATCCTGGCGGGTTCACCAGCAGGTAATAGAGAGCCAGTGTGGTCCACAGTGCTGTGTTGGATTGGAGAGGCTTGCGTTCGAATTCTCCTTTCAGCAAGAAAGCTTCCAGGGTGGTTTCTGGGTCCGTTGTCCTCTTTCCTGGCCCAGCAAACCTCACAGAGTTGTTGAGAAGATGAAATCAGACATGTTTCTTTTTCACTGCCTTCAGCTCTTTCAAGGAAAGGGGGAGTTCAAGTGTAGCAAATCATTGTTGGGAGCAAAATAGACCGTAACATTATCACCTGCACGCTGGAATTGATTTGCTTTTTGCTATGTTATAAGAATTTTAATGTCTTATATATATAAAGACAAATATATAAATGTTCATAAATGTACCAAGCAAGCAAATACATAAATGTATAGACCACACGTCTGAGACCCACAGAAAAGGTCTTGAGACCATTTGTCTCTTCCAAATTGACCTCAAATATTCGGTGGCGCTGTGGGTTAAACCATCATAGAGCCTAGGACTTGCCAATCAGAAGGTCGGCGGTTCGAATCCCCGCGACGGGGTGAGCTCCCGTTGCTCAGTCCCTGCTCCTGCCAACCTAGCAGTTCGAAAGCACGTCAAAGTGCAAGTAGATAAATAGGGAAGGTAAACGGCATTTCCGTGCGCTGCTCTGGTTCGCCAGAAGCCGCTTGGTCATGCTGGCCACATGACCCGGAAGCTGTACGCTGGCTCCCTCGGCCAATAAAGCGAGATGAGTGCCGCAACCCCAGAGTCAGTCACGACTGGACCTAATGGTCAGGGGTCCCTTTACCTCTATTCCTCTGCAAGGTCGAAGGAAATGGGAAGCCTCCCCATTGTTTCTTTGCTCACAAATCCTGTCTCATGGGCACATTTAAGGTATGAATGGGGTGAGCCTGTGACCTGGATTCAGGAACTGAGTAGTTATCATAACAAAAGAGTGGCCAGGATGCCCAGGTAATCCAATCAGGTAACCGGGCAGACAGGATAAAAACAACGCACTCAGATTTCTGTTGTAGTCCGCCCCTTCTCTGAAGTAAGTATGATGTTTCTGGGGGTGCTCTTGGGCTCCAGGGTGGGCAGTTCAAAAGTCTATATAAGGGCAGGCACACCTTTGTTCTGGGTCTTCCTCTTTCCTGCGTGTGAGGGGAACACCCTGTTGCAACAGCTTTAATGAAGATCAGGCTTCCTAGCTGCTTTGCATCTCAATACAGTGGTACCTCGGGTTACATTCGCTTCAAGTTACATACGCTTCAGGTTACAGACTCCGCTAACCCAGAAATAGTGCTTCAGGTTAAGAACTTTGCTTCAGGATGAGAACAGAAATCGTGCTCCGGTGGCGCGGCAGCAGCAGGAGGCCCCATTAGCTAAAGTGGTGCTTCAGATTAAGAACAGTTTCAGGTTAAGAACGGGCCTCCAGAACGAATTAAGTACTTAACCTGAGGTACCACTGTATTCTCTGGTTGGCCTCTTGTTATTTTCTCCTACTGATGGAAAACCGACATAGGACTCTATAAGGGCTCTTGTGTACCCCATAAGAGAAAGGGAGCAGTTTTTGTTGACAACAGCTATGTGGGAGGAATCCAAAGTATACTTTTATGGAGTGATTTCTGACATTTATATTGTCTTTCGGGTGTAGGAGGACTTTTTATGTGTGTCTGAGTGCCGTGTTTCTTTCCATACCTTCCGGAATGCCCCTATTTCCCTCCCAGCGCCAGCGCTGCCGAGCTCAGGAAAGAGGATGAACCGGCGCTTGTCCCGAGTTCGAGTTACGACTGTGGCGGTGGTTGCGGCATCTCTATGGCCGCCAGCGGTGGCGGCCTCCTCCTTTGTACAGAACAACAAACCCCTGTGTTGCAAACTTAACACAACAAACAATACAAGCAACACGCAGACCAGTATTCTAGATAGCACTGTAATTCTTATTGCATAATATACATGATTTAGTAACAAAAAGAAAATGTGTGCACTTGTAAATTCTCTAATATATTTGAAATCAATTGAACACACGTCTGTCAATCTTTGAAAGTCCGTAGAAGAATAATAAGTCTATGGTTGAAACAAAGTAATAGAAGTACCGTATTTTTCGCTCTGTAGGACGCACTTTTCCCCCTCCAAAAATGAAGGGGAAATGTGTGTGCGTCCTATGGAGCGAATGCAGGCTTTCGCTGAAGCCTGGAGAGCGAGAGGGGTCAGTGCGCACCGACCCCTCGCGCTCTCCAGGCTTCAGGAAGCTATCCGCAAGCCTGCAGCCCGAAGAGAGCAGCGCTGCGCACCCCAGGCTTTGGGCAGCTATCCGCAAGCCTTCGGAGCCTGGCAGGAGTTCCCACCAGGCTCAGAAGGCTTGCAGATAGCAGCAAGCTCTGGGAGCGAAGGCAAGGTTGCGCACAACCTCGCCATCGCTCCCGGACCCGTTCTGGGGGCTGGGGTCGGGGGAAGTTCGGGCTTCCCCTGCCCTCAGCCTGGCAAGCTCCATCTGCCTTTAGCAGATGCTGGGGAGCGGGTGAGGAGAAGAAAGAGAAGCTGCAGCGGCCAAGGCCCAGCCCTGTGTGACGCACCAGCTCTGAGGGGCAGGCAGAGGGTAGGGCCACCCTAGGCAAGAAAAAAGGGGGAGTGAAAGGGGATGTTGGAGGGTATGCAGCCGCATAGGTAGTAGCACCATTGAAAAGTGTTTGGTGAAAAATGGCGCATGCGTCCAGCGTTGTTATGTACTGAGTTGAATAGGATCCAAAATGCAGCAGCCTGGTTGGTCCTAGAACAATAGGATTCAGAATGCAGCAGTCTGATTGGTCCTAGAACAATAGGACCCAGAATGCAGCAGTCTGATTGGTCCTAGAACAATAGGACTCAGAATGCAGCAGTCTGATTGGTCCACAGGAGGCACCCAATCCAGCTCCAGGTGGAAGGGAATCCGCAACCTGATTGGCCTACAGGAGAATCCCGGAATTAGAAATCATGTAGAGCCCATTGTGTAAATAATGTATATAAGGCAGACATTCTGGGGGAACTTCCATTCCTCCTCACCACTATGAGCTGAATAAAGAGCATGAAATCCACTCTCGACTCCGAGTATATTTCAATTTCTGTACAAGTAATCCTAATCTATGAGTAGAAAGAAAGAGACCACCATGACTCAGGTCATCATTATTATCTTGCTTTTCCAAATCAACTCGTTTGCCTTCGTTATGCAGACCATTGCTACCAGTTCAGCATTCAACCAGCCTAACCAAATATCAGAATGAGGCCACGTGAAGCGGCTCCTCAGTGCTCCCCAGTGTCAGGGACTAGAAAGTGAGTCTGTCTAGCAACAAAAATCCTTCCATTTTTCTCCTGCAGGCTTAGTACAGTCTCCAAATAGCTTCAGCTCAGGCCCAAACACCACAATCTAACCCTTGAGGGGGTGTTAAAGAGAACACAATGTGTCATGCTGCTATATTTACCCTTGGTTAATTGTTAGATTTGCATTGGTGACTGGAGAGGAAGAGAAGGGCCCAAATGGGTCATTGTTAAAAATGTCATGAGGAAAATATCCCGAGAGGATTTCAGGGATAAACAAGAGCAGCCTCAGTCATATAAGAAGCACAGCACTTAAAAAACTAACAAGATCGTCTACTGGTGGATTGAGGTATCCGTAGAATGCATATTGGCTTCACAAACACACATTTCTTTAAAGCACAATCAAAGCACATTCTTCTCCATAAAGAATTCTGAGCATTGTAATTTAACCTCCATAGAGTTGCAATGCCTAGAAGATTTGAACAAACTACAGTGCTCAGAATTCTTTACGGAATTTCCCCCATCCCAGAATATATTTCTTTTTTTCCTCCCCCCCCCCCCCCCGTAAATATTTTAAATTAATTTTCCACAGTTACGTTTTCACAATTAAAAACAAAAATCAATTCACATTTCTACCAGATTAGATTTATACAAATACATTTTCACGAAACTTCTCTTTGAGATTCTTTGAATCTCTGAATCTCTGGACTTCCCTCCATACCCTCTTCTGGTACCTTATTTATATCAACCAAATTCTTGTGCATTTCCATACTTACACTTTTCCAATTATTATTTCCCTTACGGTAATTTTTTTTCTAATTTTCTGCTAGTTGCAAGTGTTTACTTAAAATCCTGCCAATGTGTCATTCTGTTTACAGTATTTTTGCACATAAACAATGAACGATTCCAACTCTTTTTTAAACTTCTCGTTATCATAGTCTCTGAGCTTTGCCATTAGTTTTGCCATCTCTGAATAAGCTTGATTTGCCATTCTTCTTTCGTCGTCTCCTTTCTTCCCTCCATCTTTGGGCTAACAGTATTTGTGTTCTTTAGGGAGTTCAGTTCCTATCAATGCAAGTAAAAAAGCTTCTGATTTTCTAAACAAAAGTTATTTTAAACATTTCCTTCAGTTCATTATAAATCATTTCCCAGAAGCTTTTAATAATCTTACATTCCCACCACATATGATGGAATGTACCACCCTTTTCTCTGCATTTCCAACAATTTTTAGAACTTGTTCTATACATTTTAGCAAACACATACCTCTTTAAAACACAATCAAAGCACATTCTTCTCTGTAAAAAATTATGAGCACCATAGTTTACCCTTCATAAAGTTGCAATGCCTAACAGCTTTGAACAAACTACAGTGCCCACAATTCTTTACAAAAATTTCCCGCACCCCAGAATGGATTATAAATGCAAATTGTAAGACATGATTGTGGCACTAGCTCATCCAGGAAAAGTACGGTACTACTGAGACTTTCCCAAGCTCTTGTCTCTTTTGTGACAAGTTTCTCACTTGCGGTGCCTCTCCTATGTTTTGATGTAAGGATGAACATAAAAACTCAGATGGAATAAATCAATTAAAGCTTAGCCTGCCCATCGCCACACAGCTCTACTGGGAACAGCAACTGTCGCTAGAACAAATAAGAGAAAATATTCAATGAATAAATTATAGACAAATCTCTTTTATTAAAGGGATAAAGAGGGATCTGTAGAAACAGGCAAGCAACTACAAACAGGAAACTTTCAATTAACTGCCGAGCCATTTGGAAATCATAGTAACAAAGTGTTCAGAACGCAAGATGTTCTGAACTTAAACTATGGGAGAGGAAGGGGCTTTGGAGCCTTGAAAGTTCAATCAGCCCCCATATCTACAGTTTTGTAACCCTAACCCTACCCGCCCCCCCCCCAGCTAATGTTTGGGTGTTAGGCTGTTGGAACGAGATCTCTGTATAAATACAGCTTCTTTAAAAATACTCTAGAATTGCTCACACCAACCACTCATGACCCACCTAACAGATGCAGCACTTTTTACTGAGTGAATGCAAGGAATCAGACAGATAGCAGGGAGGGCAAATGAATGGCTTAAGCCTAGACATTTCTCACTCACCAATCTCAATTCTTTCCCCGCTGTCCAAGTAACATAGTCATTGCTGGCCTATATGGCTTTCTGATCCCTAGAGGACAGAGCAAGGAGACTCTAATGGTTTCCCCAAACTCTTGGTATACTGCTGTTGACCCACACAAGCTGCTGCCACACACACAAAAAGTCATCCACAATATCTCCACCCAATCCCCCCTTTCCCCAAAATAAAGGCAAAAGTATTAAGTAAAGAATAAATGTTTATTACAGAAAGAGACACAGAGTGTTCACTGTTGCGCTTTCTCTGTAGCAGAGTCACAAAACAAAGGGGAAAGCTGTTCAAAGCAGCAAACACACCCTCCCGCCAGCCTGCGTATCATATTAACTGTGCTAGGAACTGTTTGTAGGTGTGACCTTCAAGGAAACAGCTCTGGGCATGCTCAGAACGCAAGTATGAAATGGGCAGGACAATTCATCCGCCAATCATCTGTTGAATACCCCTGCTGCACATAGAGCCTTATGCAAAGCTTAACACATCAGCAGATAGGTGTTGTAATAGTGATGCTCCCTCAAAAAGGTTTTAGTAAAAACACAGACCTCTTCTCAAAAACAGAGCCTGATAAAACCTCCGTCAAAAGTTCTGCATATACTTATTCTAACCAGTTGATCATGATTAGCAATTTTGTGTGTGTGACTAAAATGGCTGTTGTTTACCACACAGCTAGCTCCACGCAGGGATTCAGCAGTCTCATTTCTCATGATCTTCATGTTCTCCACCCACAGAGTGCCCATTTGAAGATGTTCTTCAGCATCACTTAATAAAAAACAAAAAAGGAATAAGAAGAGCTACACTTCAAGCAGGCTTTATTCCAAAACAGCAGAATACTGAATATGACAGTGCATGCAAACAGCTTATAAAAGAGTCTGTGCTAACCTATTATACCAAACAGATTGGGCCATTTGCAAAATCTCAATTTTCCCATACCCAAGACAATACTTATCTCTTTATCTAGCTGATTTGTCTTCATCCAGGTGATTCATGCTTCCTGTTACACAATCAGCCATACCCTGCAAACATATAATAGAAATATCAGCAGTTGCTAAACGACATATTTAATGTCTGAGCCATCTGCAATCATCTGCATGGACTCTAATCACTTCTTCAGCGCTCAGAAAGACAAAGAACACTTGCAAAAGCTGGTGGAAAGTTTCAATGATGACAAGGCATCCAGTATAGGAAATCGCACTGAATCGTGCCATTACTGGTTTCTTTTCCCCTGTCTGCCCATAACTGTATATTACTTAGGGCTCAGCTACATTAGTACTGAAATAGCGATCTGAATGCACTATAAACATGCAACACCAGATGGCACCAGAGAGCAGTCAAATTTAAAAAGTGATTTTTCATAGAGGTTTTTTCTTTTGTTCTAACAATCTAATTTCTAACTTAATTATAGCATGTGTTTTTCCTGTGTTTAGATCTACCCTTATTGCATGTGATTTTCTGGGTGCTAATGTTTTATGTATATATGTATGTATATGCAGTGTATGTATATGTATGTGTATGTATGTATGTATATGCAGTGCTTTTTTGGGGGGACGCAGGGGGGCGCATACCCCTAAACATTTTGTGAATCTAAGTTTGGCCTCATTGAGGATCAGTATTTCAATATGAGTAGGAAAATGAGAGTACCCCTAAACATTATTTTTTTTAAAAAAGCACTGTATGTACTTAACACTTTTGGGCCCAGAGACTCTCAAAGCAATGAACAAAGCAGAAATTTTAAATCCTTATAGCAAAACGTTTCAGCTTCCACCTTCGTCAGTTGCTCTGATAAAAAAATGATGCTGTTTCCAAGGTGGTCAGAAGGGCTTAGAATGATAGAACTGCAGAGTTGTAAGGGACCCTCAGGGTCATCTAGTCCAACCCCCTGCAATGCAGGAATCCCACCCACTTAGGGACTAGAAATTTGAACAGGCAATGAGAAATATTTAAAAAACCCCCGAAGAGAATAGATTGTGGCTCCTGCAGTCTCCCTCAGTCCTTTTGCTTCCAGGGCTAAACCATAGTTTGGTTTAGTGTCCAGATTTGAGCTCATGCCTTGTCTTTCTCCAGACAAGCCACAAGTGGCAGACCAAGAATGAACATTTTTTACAGGTTCTGGTTTTATTCTGGAACTAGACAAACCACCAGTCTGGGTTTGGACAGAGCACATTCAACCAAACCATGGCTTAGCCACAAGTAGCGTGGCAACAGTAGGAGCAGAGAAGGAAACCTCTACTCTGAGAATCTGCCTGTTTGTTCATTCTTGCTAAAGTCTGGCTTAGCATTTAAATACAACTTGGGTCATAGTAAATTACGGAACAGCTCACTGAAGGCTGCTATGGTTTTCAGAAGAAGAAAAACGCTCGTAATTAGTACCGCCACTCCCTCCTTCAGGAGTAAAGCGCTAGGTGTTAAATAAAATGGTTCGTAAAACATTGCAAGGACACAACTGCAAATTTCCCAAACGTGATTTCACTACCAAGAAGCTGATACACGACTGAGAGTGGGTGGAAGCAGAGGGGTGGACAATCAGCATTGTGTTTTCTTAGTGACTATGAAAGAACAGCCAGCTAGGGTGATGTAGTGGATAAGGGAATGAGCTGTAAATCAGAAAGTTCTTGTTTCAAACTTTATCTGAGCTATGAATTTAGTGGGCAGCCTTTGGCGAGACTCGGTCGCTCAGAGCCGCTCTTCTCCCCTGTAATCAGCAGTATGGAAATGCGAATATTGACCTATCTTAAAGGGTAGTGGTAAGGATTAGTGATAGATTAAGCGCTTTGAAATCCTATACTGTACACATCTGTGTAAAAGTCACAGGGAGCTCTGTGGGGCTTACTCCCAGGAAAGCGATGATAGGGTCAGTGGCATAACATGGTGGGGGGGCCACAGGGGCGGTTGCCCCAGGCGCAAGATTGTTGTTGTTGTTTAGTCGTTTAGTCATATCCGACTCTTCGTGACCCCAAGGACCAGAGCACGCCAGGCACTTCTGTCTTCCACTGCCTCCCGCAGTTTAGTCAAACTCATGCTGGTAGCTTCGAGAACACTATCCAACCATCTCATCCTCTGTCGTCCCCTTCTCCTTGTGCCCTCCATCTTTCCCAACATAAGGGTCTTTTCCAGGGAGTCTTCTCTTCTCATGAGGTGGCCAAAGTATTGGAGTCTCAGCTTCAGGATCTGTCCTTCCAGTGAGCACTTAGGGTTGATTTCCTTAAGAATGGATAGGTTTGATCTTCTTGCAGTCCATGGGACTCCCAAGAGTCTCCTCCAGCACCGTAATCCAAAAGCATCAATTCGTCGGCGATCAGCCTTCTTTATGGTCCAGCGAAATTGTTAGGGGCACAAAATTTCAACACCTGGTGCTGCCTCAATATAGCTGCTCCTTTCTGTCGCTGAACTCCGTTAAAAGCGCCTTCTCCATGTGAACCAGGAAGTGACCCCTCCAGATGACAGAAAAACTCTTCTTATCTCTGTGGCTGCAATCTCCTGGGTGACACGGGTGCCATTAGGCAGTTGAATGCACATGCGTACTCCAGCTGTTTCCCTCCCTTCCACCCTCTGTGTGGCCCCAGGCACTAGCAACCTATGCTATGCCACTGGATAGGTTTGAAGCAAACCTGGAATGAACCCCTTTAGCATCACGGGGCTAACTTCCAGTTGTGCAGTGATGGAATTAAAATAGCACACAGAGCTTTGCTTTAGTATTGCTAAGTCTGGCCAGAATGTGCTGCAGAACTGTGAAGATGCTTCTCCGTCGCTTGGATGCAGGATGGAAACATGTATGTGTGTAGAAACCTTTGATTTATATGTGGCTAGAACGGAAGGAAGAATAGCATCAATCGGTTCATCCACTTTTGTCTCTGGCCCTGACCAGCACTTGCATGTGACTCCCAGAATGTTCCCAGGATGGAATGTGGACTGGCAAAGATTCTACCCCTGTTGCCGACGCATTTGTAACATCAACAGAAACATTACATTCAGCACAGATGCTTGGATATGGAAGCCTCACTTGTGAAAATTCCTTTAGGTCTTGTCTAGATATCATGATTAGAACAGAAAGTGGTAGCATAATACAATAATAATAATAATAATAATAATAATAATAATAATAATAATAATAATAATTTATACCCAGCCCACTCTGGGCAGCTTCCAACAGAATATTAAAAACACGATAAAACATCAAACATTAAAAACTTCCCTACAGGTGTCTTCTAAAAGTTAGGTGTTTATTTCTTTGACATCTGATGGGAGAGGATTCCATGGGGTGGGCACCACTACTAAGAAGGCCCTCTGCCTTGTTCCCTGTAACCTCACTTCTCACAGTGAGGGAGCCGCCAGAAGGCCCTCGGAGCTGGACCTCAATGTCCGGGCTGAGCAAAGGAGGTGGAGATGCTCCTTCAGGTATACTGGACTGAGGCTGTTTAGGGCTTCAAAGGTCAGCACCAACACTTTGAATGGTGCTCGGATATCCCATATCCAGCTGTAACATGAAACCATGGTTTGTTTTAGCACATTGACCTGACCATGGTTTCTTTGGTGCTAGCAAACCAGGATCTTGAAGTCAGAGTTTGAAGCTGGTTTGTGAAGCTCAGCTGCTGCTAAGCATGGTTAGCTGCTGTTATGATTGAATTCCTGGACCATTGGCAAGCCATATGTGGGGCCATTGCTCTGCATTCGAGAGGCTGCCACACCAAGGAGCTGGGAAGGAACATATGAACTTAGAAAGCGGAATCCTGAGCAGATCTGAGAGAAACCAAAGCAGACAAACAACTGAGAACGAGAAGCGGTGGTTTTGTATCAACTGACTAGTCATTAACTAGTCCAGTCTTGTCGATACGCCCACAACATTTACCAGCCCTGGGGGTGGGGTGGGGGACTAGCCTAAGTGCCCACGGTGTCTGTGCTGATTGCAGCCAGCATGTAAACCAAGCTGGTTAGCATAGGAGCAATGGTTATATTTCCAAGCTGGGCGTGACATAAGAAACACCCTCTCTTCTGTGGCAGTAGGATGGCAGGACAAGGATGGAGAACTCTACACCTCCTTTCCCAGGCAGCCTGATCACCTGCATAGAATTTCCTGTTGCCTATGGGAACCAGGTGAGACAAGGATTTATATTGTTTGATTGTCTTCTGAAAATATCCAATACATTGTTGAATGGTGACACTAGCTGCTTTGGGCTTCCTTAGGGAGGGAAATCAGCCCTGAGTGCTCACTGGAAGGACAGATCCTGAAGCTGAGGCTCCAATACTTTGGCCACCTCCTGAGAAGAGAAGACTCCCTGGAAAAGACCCTGATGCTGGGAAAGATGGAGGGCACAAGGAGAAGGGGACGACAGAGGACGAGATTGTTGGATAGTGTTCTCGAAGCTACCAGCATGAGTTTGACCAAACTGCAGGAGGCAGTGGAAGACAGGAGTGCCTGGCGTGCTCTGGCCCATGGGGTCACGAAGAGTTGGACACGACTAAACGACTAAACAACAACAACAAAGGGAGGGGAAAGTGAGATAAAAACATTGGGAGGCATTGAGTGGTTCCCAATCTCCCCACCCCCCCCCCCACTGCAATGGACAGCCAATTGATGTGGGTTCTTTCACGAGGGGACAGACGATGGGTGGTTTTGGCGACGCGTGCAAGTGACAGCGTAGGTCAGGCAAGTGAGTGATTTTTTGGCAATCCCCCCTAAAAAAAGGCTTTACAACTCTGGGCCATCCTCCCCTAAAAAAGCTCCACAGCTCTGGGCAATCTACCCCCATTTTTTAACTTGGAGCCCCCCAAAATAGAGGGTTCTTATACACAGGGATGTCTTATACACAGGGGGCATCTTAAACACGGAAAAATACAGTAAACGAAGACTCTGAATGTTGCAAACGATCAAATGCCAAAGGACAACCAAAGACATGCCACGGCTGAAAATGAAACTCAGCATTTCTTCCAGCTTCAACTGGAAGGCGTCCAAGCACGCGATGATGTGGGAACCTCACTAACGCCAACCTGATTCCTACGCTCGGCTTGAGAAGGAACCCAGCTTTGCAGCGGCTTTGCAATAAGTCTTGTTTTATTCTGCTTATAAAAAGATGGTGCTCTGATAATTACAGGCGGGATAAAGATCAAACAACGTCACGGGCGCTATTCCAGCAGCCTCACATTTTACCCAGCATAGAGTAGGAGGCAGAAGCAAAACAGAATCTTCCTCGATAACCAATGCCAACGTGTTCTGCATGTACCTACTTTGCCAGGAAGGGCGAGTGTGCCACTGGGTTGTGAAGCTTCATCCAAGAAGGTGCGAAATGGTATCTCTTGTGATCATGGTTTCCCAGGGAGACCATGGCTGTGCTGGGATTTGAGCTTTCACTTCCCGGACCTAGGTCTAACACAATCCGTACCATACATCTGAAGGACTCTACAATAGTCCTGGGTTCCAATGATGTGCAGTGAACTTTTTCATAGCGAAACAGTTATGGCCAGAGGTGCCAGCTTGCGGGACGTTGTGACGTCCTGATGTCGCATGCACAAGTATCGTGCCTTCCTCCTTAAGCCGGGCAGAAGCGTCCTGGGCTTTGGGAAGGAGGCGTCAGGGCTCTGGCAGGATGCTAGAGCCCCCCTGCCTCCTTCCAAGGCCAGGTAGGCTTTGGGTAGGTGGCAGGAGGGCTCTTGGACCCATCAGAGCTTCGTGCCTCCCTTCCTAAGCTGGACAGAAGCTTCCCAGGCTTTGGGAAGGAGGCACCAGGGGAACATTAAGGGGACTAGCATAGGCTGGATCTGTACACGGGATGGGGGGGAAACCGCTGTGAATAAGTCATAAATTAGATTGTTATAACAAAAGGAAAGAAAAAACCCTATGTAAAGTCGCATATACAAAGTTTTGTGCTCTACAGTGCCCTCTGGTGCCGCATCTTTACAATGGAGTTACAACGATATAACTGAGTCTCCCTAGTACACCGACCGCACACCACTGTTGGCTTCCACCAAGGAATTCTGGGAACTGTAGTTGGTTAAGGGTGCTGGTCATTGTGAGGGAACTGCTGACCGCTCTCAGCATCCTTGACCACCCCCTTGACACCCAGGGGGCGGGCGGAATTAATGATTAGTACTTCAAAGTATCAAAATAACTGACCATTCGAATGCAAACGAATAAAGGAGGCTTAGTTTTTTAGAACAGAAAAATGGTACCCCGATCAGAGAAGCAAGCATCTTTGTATCTGGCAGAGGAAAAAGGATGCTGGTGATGCTGCTGTAAGGATAAGCTAGCGCGTTTGGAGAGGGGGCTGCTGTGCGCCCCTCCACTGAAGACTCAAGGTTGTATGTAGGTGTCAAATAAACCACATTTTATTGAGACATATTAGCCTAATTTCTCCAAAGGAACATAAACCCTGCGTGAGAGCCCAGAACAGCCCCCCCCCCCGGATTTTGCTACCATTCGGCAGAATGAGAGGACAGCGCCCAACTTTTGTAGCAATATTAACAACAGGGAGGGACACAACAGAGGGAATGCCACAACTACGCCCTTCCAAACTCACTTGGTGGTTTTGGAGAGTGGATATGAGCCATGTTTTTAATATCCTAGTGTTCTGATCACTCCACGGCGTTGTGAGAAATTTGAAATGGCAGATCTGCCTCCCATGGGGTTTGCCAATTGCCCAAGGGTGACGAGGGCTGGGGAGGCAGAGTTGATGAAATATCTCACCCCCAGTGGCAAAGCGTCAAGGTGTCAAATGAGTTAGGGGCCTGTCTGAAGAGAAGGTAAGTGAGAAGCCCAAATGAGGGCATATTATACTACAAAGTTCTATCATTTTGTTTCAGTTCCCAGTACAGTGGTACCTCAGGTTACATACACTTCAGGTTACATACGCTTCAGGTTACAGACTCCACTAACCCAGAAATATCACCTCAGGTTAAGAACTTTGCTTCAGGATGAGAACAGAAATCGTGCTCCGGCAGTGCGGCAGCAGCAGGAGGCCCCATTAGCTAAAGTGGTGCTTCAGGTTAAGAACAATTTCAGGTTAAGAACGGACCTCTGGAACGCATTAAGTACTTAACCCAAGGTACCACTGTATTCTTGTGGGGGGGGGAGAGTGCCATACCAGCTAAGTAGTATAAGCCACAGCTTCCCCCAAATAATGATCTAGATAAGTATGACAGGCTTTTCCGAATTCTGTTAGGTTTCCTTGCCCCATTCTCACAAAATTACAGTCCCCAGCGGGCTCCTTGGGAAGAAGGAATGATGATTAAACCTGTTTATAGCCTTTGGCAGTGAAAAATTGCCAGATTATCTCTCCCCTTCCTTTGCTGCCCCCCGCCCCCGTAAATTGTGCAAGCAGAAATGAAGGATGTGTTTGCAATTGTATAAATGAAGTATGGTAATGCCATGGCTCTCATTTGCATAAAGTTTACATCTAATTTGCATGGTGTGTGAAGGAAGTTCCCAGACTGGGGGTCCTGAATATGGTGATGCTGTGCTGAGACCCGTTCAAAATTGGCAGGAAGAAACCATATGCAGATCATTAAAAGGAAACTGAGTTTAAATTTGCAGGTTGCGGTGGGTGGCTGGGAAGGGATACACAGATAGACTCCAACAGCAGTCGAGTCCAGTTCTCTCAATGCATTATAAATTTGTATCTGTGGGGAAAGCCCTGCTCTTTCTTGCAAAAAGCAAGAAACTGCAAGCACATTTGGCTAGGCACACACAGTAGAATTTCCTCTGCGATTGGAAACTGATTGCTTGGCTTGGAAGAGAAATTTGATTCCCTTCACAGCAAAAGGCAGACCTACCTAATTTGCACTTCCGGATACAATATATAAAACAAAAGATTGTTAGCCTCCAAATTCTCCAAACTTCTCTAGCCAAGTAGGCCACTTCATGTGCACAAAACAGCATATTAAGGTAAAAGTACACACTAAAAGGGGCGCGGGTGGCGCTGTGGGTTAAACCACAGAGCCTAGGGCTTGCTGATCAGAAGGTCGGCGGTTCGAATCCCCACGACAGGATGAGCTCCCGTTGCTCGGTCCCTGCTCCTGCCAACCTAGCAGTTCGAAAGCATGTCAAAGTGCAAGTAGATAAATAGGTACCGCTCCGGCAGGAAGGTAAATGGCATTTCCGTGTGCTGCTCTGGTTCGCCAGAAGCGGCTTAGTCATGCTGGCCACATGACCCGAAAGCTGTACGCCGGCTCCCTCGGCCAATAAAGCGAGATGAGCGCCGCAACCCCAGAGTCAGCCACGACTGGACCTAATGGTCAGGGGTCCCTTTACCTTTACCTTTACCTTTACCTTTACCTACTGATTGCACAAATCCATGCATGTGGGAGATTATAAATACATTCAAGAATACATTCAATGCAGTGGCGTAGCGTGGGTTGTCAGCACCCGGGGCAAGGCAAGTAATTTGCGCCCCCTAACCCATGGATTTGTGCCCCCTAACCTGTGGATTTGCGCCCCCTAACCTAACCCATGGATTTGCCCTAACCCCAGATGTTGCGGCCGGTGCGGCCGGCCCCCCCCTGCACCCCCCACGCTACGCCACTGATTCAATGCACACTCAAAATCTCACTCCAGACCTTCCTGATCAACCCAGGGTGCAGCAGGTATGAATGGCTCCCGCTTCAAATTTAGAATGGCTGAAGAGGATTTATCTGTCTGTTGGTCTCTTTAGTTAGTTTAAACTTGTATACCCTGTAGTCAGAATGGTTCGGGGAGAGCCTTGTGTGTTGTGGGAACCCCCTGAGAGTGGAATGCATCATCAGAAACCATGTATGCGGCTGAACTGTTGGGAAAGAATGAATTGTATTGTGTTCTTGGGCTCCAAAAATATTATTTGTCCCTGAACCTCTTCCATGGAATGATCTTACCCCAGGGGAGATTGACTGAACAATTATTTAACTCTATATAAAGAGAGAGAGAGAGAGAGGAAGGAGATTTCCAGATAAGATCTGTAGGGAAGATTATCTCGTGTAGCTAATTGATCTCAGGGTTGGGTTTGTTTTTGAAAAAGAGACGTGTCGCTGCTTGTCCAGCCTTTGGCTTGGAAGCCCTTATTGTAACCATAGATAAGAGAAGGGAAGGCTGGCCATGGTCATTTAGTGGCGAGGGAAAGGCACTCTGCACATGCTCACGATTGCACGTTTAAGTTAAAAGCGGTATAGAAATTTGTGATTTGCTTGTGTAGTTTTCTGCTTTTGTGCAAATCTTAGGAAACAAAGCGGGAGCGGGGGATAGATACATATTTATTTGTTTGTTTGTTTGTTTGTTTGTTTATTCATTCATTCATTCATACCCCCACCTTCCATTCAAAGGGAATTCTTAGGATGTATCCCGTGTGTGCTTAAGCTGTGAGCTACCTCAGAAATTACAGAAAGATGGGGAATGCGAAGTGCGACCTACCGGTATTTTGTCCCGAAGAAATAAACGCAGTCCTAGCTTGTTTATCTTAGCCTTGACAACTGTTCACGTTTGTGTGTTTTTTTGACAGCTTGCATCTCAACTGATGCATTCTGTATTCATTTACGGAATAAACCAAAATAATTAGCTTGTCTAATCAACAACACACAGGATTTGGTTTGCTACCAGACTTGTTTTCTTTGCTAATTTGCTCTCTTGTCTGCTGCTCTCCCTCTCCTGCCGCTGTCACTCAGACACTATATTTTTACTACGAATTTCCACAGGAAAAGGAAAAAAAACTTGTGAGAGATAGATTACCTCAGCTCCCTCTTTTGGTCCACTTAACAGTAAACTTCTCATGAGGGGCTTACATTTTCTCAAGATACTTAAGTAGTGGATACACCGTTCATAAAAGATCTAATCTTCCTCTCCTACTTTCTTTCAAATCTGTTTTAATTTTAATAGGCATCTTATTTCCAGTTATAGTTCTGCATCTATCGATTTCTGAACCATGAAAAGTTGGTGGGAGTGTGTGAATCAAAGGGGTGGGAGGAGAGAATAAGAATGGATCGTACACAGAATTAGAAAGCTAGAAATGCAAAATATGTGGTACACCTCACTATCTTTGTTTTGATTTTTGTGGATATGGAAACGAATTCTCTCCTGCTGGGATTCCTAATTCGAGGAGTGTGGTGGACACACCTTGCTGAGGCCAAACACATATTTGAGGTGATAAAATTGCAGGACTGCCTTTTATGAGAGACAACTGACTTTCCCCCTCTGCATCCTCCCAAATTTAGTTGACTAGAAGGCTTTCCACGCCAAGGAATGCCTTTGTATATTTTGTGTCCTTTGAATATGTCGCTTCCCCCCTTCCCCCCATAATTTTTATTAAATTTTCTGTTTTACATTTTAGAATATTCATTTAAACCACCATAAAATATCAATGACTTCCCTTCTTCTCTTTCCATGGTTCATTTTGCATAACATAAATCCCTGTGTATTTTATGTAAACTAAACCATTGAGTATTCCATTATTACATCCATCAAAACTCATTTACACTGTTGAATTTATCTTAATGCTGCCCACATTTTCAAATATACACAATTCCCGCTCCCCATATATTCAATAAACATTTCCCAATCTTCTTTAAACATATGTTCTTCTTGTTCTCTTATTCTATATGTCAGGTCCGCAAGCTGCGCATATTCCATAAGTTTAAGATGCCATTCATCTTTAGTTGCGACCTCAATCATTTTCCATTTTGGGGCTAACAAAACACGGGCCACAGTAGTGGCATACATAAATAGTCTTTTTTGACACCTGGGAATTTCTGTCTGAATTATCTCCAATGAAAAGGACTTTTTAACCTGAGGCTCTTCTGCCCTTCCATTGAAACGAGTTTCTCTTTCTCCCTCTCTTGGTCAGATGTGCTACTGGTTATTTCTTTCCTAAAAACAGAGGGTGCAGTCCCTCAAACGTTAGCCCTAATTTTAGCAATTCAATGTGCCATTTGTTGGCGATAAGCTCTACTCAACTCAAATGGGATTTCCTTTCATGTAAACACATAACCGCAGGAGGCTAATTCTCCAAACTCACAACAATATCTATCTATCTATCTATCTATCTATCTATCTATCTATCTATCATCTATCTATCTATCTATCTGTAAGCAGGTGGTGCTGTGGGTTAAACCACAGAGCCTAGGGCTTGCTGATCAGAAGGTTGGCGGTTGACGGGGTGAGCTCCCATTGCTCGGTCCCTGCTCCTGCCAACCTAGCAGTTCGAAAGCAAGTCAAAGTGCTGGAAGTAAGGCAACAAATTGCTGCACATAAGTATTTGGTTGGGAACGCAGGGAAGGGTGATGTGAGGAAGTCCAAAGTTTGATGGAAAGTGGATTTATGAATATATGCACTCTATTTCTATTTTCTTTCTATATTTCTATCTTTTTTATAATCTTATTCTGATTCTTTTTCTGTTTCTTATGTGTTATTTTGTTATTTGGCTGTTTAAAAAATCTCAATAAATATTTTATAAAAAAAAAAGAAAGCAAGTCAAAGTGCAAGTAGATAAATACCGTATTTTTTGCTCTATAAGACTCACTTTTTCCCTCCTAAAAAGTAAGGGGAAATGTGTGCGCGTCTTATGAGGCGAATGCAGGCTGCGCAGCTATCACAGAAGCCAGAACAGCAAGAGGGATTACTGATTTCACTGCACAGCAAATCTCTTGCTGTTCTGGCTTCTGAGATTCACGATATTTTTTTTCTTGTTTTCCTCCTCCAAAAACTAGGTGCGTCTTGTCGTTTGGTGCGTCTTATAGAATGAAAAATACGGTAGGTACCGCTCCTGCGGGAAGGTAAATGGCGTTTCTGTGCGCTGCTCTGGTTCGCCAGAAGCGGCTTAGTCGTGCTGGCCACATGACCAGCATGTGGCCAGCACATGACCAGCATGTGACCAGCTCCCTCGGCCAATAAAGCGAGATGAGCGCTGCGACGCCAGAGTCGGTCACGACCGGACCTAATGGTCAGGGGTCCCTTTACCTCTATCCATCTATCTATCTATCTATCTATCTATCTATCTATCTATCTATCTATCATCTATCTATTTTTCCAGTGATTTTTTTCTAAACATTTTGTGAATCTTTGTACTTTTGTCCATTTACTGTATTTATTTTTCCCGATTTGAACTGCAAAATGGTGATTTTCTTGAGTCAAAATGAGAGTACCCCTAAACATTTTTTTAAGAAAAAGCACGCACTATCTATCTATCTATCATCTATCTATCTATCTATCTATCTATCTATCTATCTATCTATCATCTATCTACAGTATCTGTGTTTGTATGTGTACACATACATACACAAACAAATACAACACACTCTGACGTCAGCTATACACTTTCTGTTCAAACAGCAAATGAAATGATAAATCTGCTTTTCAATTGTGCCACTTCAGGCTACATCAAATTCAAGGATGGAGGAGAATATCCCAAACTGAGAAAAGCTGTCCATTAATCCAGTTCGGTTGGGGACCAAAGGAGAGCCCTGTCTTCTAAAGCAGGAACATTCTGGAACAGCTGCAAATATAGGGGGGGGGGAGAGAAGTTCTTGGTACCTGCAAACACGTCTGTGGCTTTTTCATGATTCCTGTCATGGCTTCTACTGTTCATAACATCGTTGCCATGACTCCCCTGTGGCTCCCCCCCCCCCCAAATGTGTTCTGATGAACCAACAACCCCAGCGGTAATTATAAAGTATTATTTCAAAATAACAGAAAGTCATTATTGGCACTTCATGAGCACAAAAAAGAGGCCTACTCTCATCTCAGAGAGGTTGACAGCTTCCTTTGAGCATGTAGAGCTTAATCGTTAGGCTACCTCAACACTTTGGGGCTAAACTATAATTCTAAAAAGAGAGAGAGGACATTTTCAAACTGCAATTATCTTTCCCCATCTTTAACAGTGTTAGAAATGGAATTTCCAAGCACATGCCCTCAAATTATCAACAGCAACTACTGACACAGACATGACAATAATAAGCAGCTACAATTTATTAAAATGCAAATGTGGAAGTGCGATGCAGAGAAAAGAGCAGATATGTGTTGAAGGAAGACCAACGTTGTGTCGAAGAAAGACACACACATGGCAAATCCCATGGAGCGGGCAATGTTGATTTAGAGTTGCTTGTCAGATGCTTCATTAAAAAAGAAAAGAAAAAAGGGATACGTTTGATAAAAATCCAGCATGTATTCTTGGGACACCGGATTATTTTTGTCACTGCTTTCAATGGATGCTGGATTTCATTTCATCAGTGCTCCCTGGAAGGGATGATTGGCAAAGACGTTCTGCCTCGGTCATTAACTAAGGTGCCAGTCTACAGGTTGAAGAAAATGCAGGCATAAATGCAATGGCCGCCGCTAGGTTTTTGGTTGCTAAAAATTGGAAATCAGAAGAAGTACCATCTGTGGCAGATTGGCAACATAATTTTTTTGAAATGACTGAATTAGCAAATATGACGGCAACAATTAGAAGGCAATCTAACCAAAATCTCAAACAGGAATGTGGATGAATACATGATTAAAAGATGCTCCAACAAAAATTGATTGATATGTATAGACTGATCTCACAAAGTGAATTTAAATAGAGCCAGTGTGGTGTGGTGGTTAAGAGCGGTAGTCTCGTAATCTGGGGAACCGGGTTCGCGTCTCCGCTCCTCCACATGCAGCTGCTGGGTGACCTTGGGCTAGTCACACTTCTCTGAAGTCTCTCAGCCCCACTTACCTCACAGAGTGTTTGCTGTGGGGGAGGAAGGGAAAGGAGAATGTTAGCCGCTTTGAGACTCCTTCGGGTAGCGATAAAGCGGGATATCAAATCCAAATAGATATACAAGAATGTATGTTTAATGATTAAGATACAAGAATACAATCACAATAATCAAGTTATTAAAAAAAATTAGGAAGTCACGCATGGGTAGAGGGAAGACATAGGGTAAGACAAGGAGTAAGAAATGACTAAATGTTGGTACGTAATGAAATGAAAAATGTGAATTTACAGGTATGATGTATATGTAATATTATGTAAACATTTTGTATATGTATTGAGATATCAATAAATAACCAAGAAAGAAAGAAAGAAAGAAAGAAAGAAAGAAAGAAAGAAAGAAAGAAAGAAAGAAAGTGCATGTTAGTACAATGAATGGGGCTTCCCCCCACCTTTTCCTCCTGTGCCCCCAGCGCTGCCCCCAGCTTCACTCTGGAGGCTCAAAAGACCCCCTCCCCCCAGAACAGTACCTGGAGGGGGGGGGGAGAGGGGATCGTTCCATAGGGCAAGCAAAAATGCATACACTTACGGAACAAGCAGGGGAAAACCCCACAAAACTGAATCCCTCTCTAAATTAATTCCAGGACATCTCTCTCCCTGTCCATCATATTTTCCCATCTCTCATATAGTACTGTTTACAGAGAGCACGTTACAGCTTCTGGGCTAAAGATATGATGACAGATTTCTACCCCACATACAAAATAATAATTCTGTCACTTTCTATTTTCACCCGACTGCATCCGGAGGGGACAGACATCAAGGCTCACACCACCATGTCAACACAGACGGACCAGTTGCCATTTGCCTCTTCTGCTCTCAGATCTGTCTCTGCAGTGGCCAGTCCAGCTGCCACTCTTATTTTGTTTTTTTTTTAAAAGCGGTACCTGATTTAGCTTGCTTTCCTCTTCCCTCCCTAGTCGCTTTCCTTTTTATATCATGCCCATTAAATTGTAAGCCTTTAAAAAAGTCCTGTGTACAGTACTTTCTCGGCCCGTTACCAAGATGAATGGAACGTTCAGACGAAATGCTAATAAAACATAACCGTAAACCCAAAGACAACTTTGGAATAATCGTTTTGGCATAAGACATACATTGTTTGGGGACAAATGAGTGTGCATAAGTCTAATAATAATAATAATAATAATAATACAACCTCACTTCTCGCAGTGAGCAAATCCTATTTTGCTGCTCAAGGTGGAACAGGAAGTGCTGCCTTGCCATCGCCACTAACCGCCTGCTCTGCCACTGCTACACACCCTGCCACGTCTCTTTCTTCCTTTTTTGCATTTTAATCTTTAATATTTTACATATTAAGTCCCTTCACCACAAACAGAATGAAAGAAAAAACAGATCACATCAAATACAAAGAAAATGTAACTTATAAAATAATTTTTTCCATATGTTAAGACTTCCGTCATCTTCAGTATGAGTCCTACGTTTCCTTGTTGACTGCATATTTATATATCCTTTAACTTATCATAAATTCATCATAATCTTTGTAGCATATAACATTGCAGAAGTTAATCAAAGCATGTCAGAGATTTCAAATGAGAACAATGTTCTTTTAAATATAATCTGAATAATTCCCATTCTTTGTTGAACTTTTGGTTTGTCTGATTCCTGGTTTTTCCTGTCATCTTTGCCAATTCTACATATTCAAATAATTTCACCTGCCAATCCATTTTACTTGGTATTTTCTCTCCCGTCCACCCTTTAGCTATTAACATTCCCGTGGCAGTAGTTGCATACATGAATACCTTTCTCTGTTCCTTCGAAATGTCTGCAGCTATGATGACTAAAAGAAAGGCTTTTGGTTTTTTGATACAAGTTAGTTTGAACATATATTTTTTTTTCTCATTATAAATAATTTCCCAAAAGTTTTTTGTCTTATTACATTTCCACCACATATGTTACATTGTTCCCTCAGATTATTTATGTTCACCAGCTTGCCTGGTGTAATGTACCATCAATAAAACAACTTCATGTTATTTTCTTTTAAAATATAGCAAGCCGTGAACTTCAAGCCCTTCCTCCAAAGCAGTGGCGTAGCGTGGGGGGTGCAGGGGGGGCCGGCCGCACCGGGCGCAACATCTGGGGTTAGGGCAAATCCATAGGTTAGGGGGCGCAAATCCACGGGTTAGGGGGCGCAAATTACTTGCCTTGCCCCGGGTGCTGACAACCCACGCTACGCCACTGCTCCAAAGTCTTTCCCAAGATGCCATCTGCATCTTATAACCAAAATCTTTAGATCACTGGATCATTACTGATTTAACCTCCTTCATCACCTCCCAATCCAACAGGAGCCTATAATTTTTGGAAAGTAGTTTATCCTTGCTTTGTAGTAAGTCTTTGTCAAGTTTCGGTATTTCAGTGGCGAACCCTTTTCTTTTATCTAATTTAAATATATCATTCAATTGATGGAATTGTAACCAACCGGTTAAGTATTTTCTAATTTCCTCAAACTTTTTCCATTTTAATCTTTCAGTGGTCTAGTTGTATTGATTTCATGCAAGATCTTGCCCAAAATGGGTGCGATCTTCTGCAAAATCAGCTCAGATAGTGGCGGTGTTTCTCTGCTGCTGGCGGAATCGGTGGGGTACCCGTGAGCGTGTTGTTTGGGGGGGGGGCTTCTGCTGACTGAGGCACTGGCCTCACCCTGCCTCATGTACAGTGGAGGACGTTGACCCATCACCAGTGTCAAAACAAGATTCTCCACTGCCAGTCTAATCTGGTTCTATATGTGGTAATTGGGGTAGGTGTGTGCCATCTTGTTGCTGGCCTCAGGCAGCAAAATGTCTTGAGCCACCTCGGCCTATGACGGATGGGACTTGGAGAGCTTGAGGGTCCCTTAGATGAAAGGCAACTAAGGTGATTTCACAGTGGCTGCATGTCTGTAGCCAGGAGCTGAAATTTCTGCAAACTACAGCAGGACATAGGGAGCTAATGGCTGCTATAAATCAGCACACACATATATCCTGGAATTTTCTTCTTCCAGTAAATAGTTCCTCTGAATTATAGGACAATGCTAAAATGCATGTCTAAATGTCTAGAATGCATCTCCCTTTTCCTTTCGCATAGCCAGGCAAGCTGTTAAAAGTCCTCACAGCATCACAAGCAAATTATAGATGGCAGAATTTAGACTCAACATCAGGCTGTTGATTCCTTAGAATAATGTTTTAAACCTTCAGGGATCTGTTTGCAGGTTAATGTGCACTGATAGTAAGAAGGCCCAAGTTGCTAATTAAGAAACCCCTGCCTTTGTTTTGTTCTGCTCCTCGTGTTTGGAAGCAGCCATGAATCTCTGAAACAGACACACGTTATTTCGGAAGGAATTCTTCCTGACAGATCTGGAGCTGCCCTGGGGGCTTTCGCACAAAGTCAGCAGCAGTCTGTCACAACTGTCTGGCACCCAACGGCTCTGTTTCTGAGGAATGAGCAACCGACCCCTTTCATAATTCAAGTGGGTATCAAGACCCTGGCCTCTGTTAACTGCAGGACTGCAGCATAACCCTCATATTTACAATGGGAAGATGTTCTATGGCACCGAGGCTGTGAAATCAGGGGCTCTGGCAGCGGGGAGCCACGTATATGATGTAGCATCTCCATGTTTATATACCGCCCTATCAGGGTCTCAGGGCAGTTCACATAATAAAATCAAGATATAAAACCACAAAATACCTAATAAAAATAAAAGCAACAACCCAATAGTGCCCCCCCCAAAAAAAACCACATTTTAAAAGGGCATAGGATATAAACTGGATCAACCAAAGGCCTGGTTAAAAAGGAATGTTTTTGCCTGGCACCTAAAGGTGTATAATGAAGGCAAGCCACAGACGGGGAGCTACTGCAGAGAAGGCCTGTTCACACGAAGAAGGGCCTCAGAAGATGATCTCAGGGTCCGAGGAGGTTCATATGGGAAGAGGCGGTCCTTGAGGTATTGCGGCCCTGAGCAGTTTAAGGCTTTATAGGTCAAAACCAGCACTTTGAATTGGGCTCGGAAACTAATTGGTAGCCAGTGCAGTCAGACCAGGATTAGTCTAATATGTTCAAACTATCTGCCTCCAGTGAGCAGCTTGGCCTCTGAATTCTGGACTGGCTGAAGTTTCCAAACCGTCTTCAGAGGCAGCCCTACGTATAACGCATTGTAGCAATATAACCTTGAGGTTACCAGAGCATAGACAACAGTAGTTAGGCTATCTCTGCCCAGATAGGGGCGTAGCTGGACAAGCACAACAGTCGTGTCAGGCAATTCCTAGGGTCCAACACTTACACAGCCACTTCATCACACATTCTGAGGTGTTGCTTTTCAAATTCAGCATTAGCCTAGCTAGGTAAAGGTAAAGGGACCCCTGACCATTAGGTCCAGTCGTGACCGACTCTGGGGTTGCGGCGCCCATCTCGCTTTACTGGCCGAGGGAGCCAGTGTACAGCTTCCAGGTCATGTGGCCAGCATGACTTAGCCGCTTCTGGCGAACCAGAGCAGCGCACAGAAACGTCGTTTACCTTCCCGCCGGAGCAGTACCTATTTATCTACTTGCACTCTGACGTACTTTCGAACTGCTAGGTTGGCAGGAGCTGGGACCGAGCAACGGGAGCTCACCCCGTCATGGGGATTCGAACCGCCGACCTTCTGATCAGCAAGTCCTAGGCTCTGTGGTTTAACCCACAGCGCCACCCACGTCCCATTGGCCTAGCTACCCAGGCACTATTATGGACTACATCATCAGGGGTTAACCGAAGGAAACAGAAACAAGTGAAGAGAGAACTGAGTGCCATCTGCAAAACGCTGCATTTGCATACAAATCTTTAGTGGAATGAATAGAAGCTGCCTAGGCCCAGGGCTTCATGGCTTCTATTCTCACAAAACATTTTACAACCCATTTCAAAACTGCTGCTGCATCGCTCAGCTTTCAAATAACCTCTCATTGTTCCGCTCCAGCATTTCGCAAGGGTAGTGCAGCACCAGCCCACCTGAGTTATTACAGTGGATTAGGATAAGTGTTCCCAACAACAGAAGAGTCTTCATCCTGGTATCTATTAATGTCAAAGAAAACATAAAGTTTAGCATAAGAATACTATAAGGGTAAGCACAGCTGCCTATTTTCTTGTAAATCACCCTGTGGGTTTCCCCACCCCCAGCAAAAGGAACATAAAAAGCAAGCCCTGCGTTATTTTATCGGCAAAATATTTCCCTCTAATGTGCTTCTCAGCAAGAAATGAACATGTTGTGAAATTACTTGGCCTAATTTTAACTCTGTCATTCAATGCAAATCGTTTAACATTCCACGTAAAAGGATTTGATGTATATACACCCATACACACACACACACACACACACACACACAAATACAAATACAAATATATACAGTGGTACCTTGGGTTACAGACGCTTCAGGTTACAGACCCCACTAACCCAGAAATAGTACCTCGGGTTAAGAACTTTGCTTCAGGATGAGAACAGAAATTGTGTGACAGCAGTGGGAAGCCCCGTTAGCTAAAGTGGTACCTCAGGTTAAGAACAGTTTCAGGTTAAGAAGGGACCTACAGAACGAATTAAGTTCTTTACCCGAGGTACCACTGTACAAGGACTCTCTTTTGTATTGCTTAATGCTACTTATTCTGAGAGTTTCATTCTTAGAATCAGGATACGACAGAATGAACCCTCTCCCTGAAGTTGGAGGGGGATCTGGAAGGTGGTTAATTACCAGCGGTTGGTAAATTAAAGCAAAACAACAGCAAAAACAGGAGCAACAGCAGCAAGAAACTTGATTAGGTAAGTGCTGCTTCCAGTGCCCAATTTTGTCATATAGGGCAGGCGAAAAAAAGACATAGCCAGCAAGGCCTTCTTAGTTGTCCTTTACTCTTTCGTTTTCAGGAAACCAAATATTAAGTACCTGGGTTACAAAACTGCTCCGAAAAGTCAAGCCCACTTCCTTTAACGTTCGCCTCCTACGAATGACACACAATCTAACACCCACCTACCAACCCTGAGAAACATCTATAAAACATGCATCCACTTTCCTTCCAGCCAAAGATAAAACGCCCCGCAGCTCACAAAGCAAATATAACGAGCGCTTACGTAAAAAGGAAGGGGGGGGGGAGAGAAACCAATAGAGAAAGTCCTTAGTCATCAGGAGGCTATGCAGCAATTTTGCTTGCTTTTGTATTTATCTGTTATTATTCGCTTTCAAATGCTAAACAATGGGCAATATTTCTTTTGGTGGGAGAGCAGGGCTGAAACCATAATGGGAAGGCGGTTATTTGAAATGGAAGGGAAAGCCCAGCAGTGACATAAATCACTTCACTTCGTTCCAGAGCACACCACTCATTTAGCTGTGGCAAGAATCGACTGGCTAGGCTTTGGGTTCAACAACACATTAAGAAAAGAGGGAGATGGCGGCTCTCTTATGGCCATAATGGACCAGGGTTAGCTTAGTTATCATGGCGATTCAAGTTCCCCAACAGCCAACCAAGTGTAGCATCCCGTTCCCCACAGTGGCCAATCAAATGCTTTTTGTGGAGCCCACTAGGAGATCAGGAGGGCAATAGCCATCTCCCAGTGTTGCTTCCCAGCAACCGGTATTTAGAGGCCTATTGCCTTTGAACCTGGAGCTTACATGCAGCAACCCCACAAAACAAAGGGAGGCTGGTGAATGCAGGGTCTTTTCAGTCGTGGCTCTTGAGTCGCATCTGGTGTCATGGAATCATAGAATTGTAGGGACCCAAGGGTCATCTAGTCCAAGCCCCCTGCAATGCAGGAAGATCAGCTAAAGCATCCATTGTCATCCCACCTCTGCTTATAAACCTCCAAGGAAGGAGAGACCACAACCTCCTGTGGGTGACTGTTCCACTGTCAAACAGCTCTTCCTGTCAGAAAGTTGTTTTCCTGAATGTTTAGTCTAAGGTTACCAGATTTTTTTCAAAGAATCCGGGGACACTTTTTTTTTTTTTTTAAAGAGAAAAAAAGTTATTTAAAATAATAGCAATTAAGAAGTCTCTTCTGTGGTCTCTTCTGCTGCGCAGCCTTCCTCTGGGCCCCGGCCTGCTCTCTTCGAGCGCTAGCTGCCGTGGAGTAGGCTCGGGTCGGGCCTGGGCTCTGCCACGTGTTCTTGCCCTCCTGGTGCTCTCCAGCTCTCCTCTTCAGTGGTGGCGGCAGCAGTGGTGCAGCAAGGTCAGGGCTCCCCTCTTTTTTCTCCTTCCTCTTTCTCTCTCTCCCTTCTCCTTCTCCTCTCCTCCTCCTCCCTGCTTTGGCTCCGGGGTTTTCCTGGCCCCTGAGCACCACTGGGCAGTCGGATGGGTGGCCAGGCACTCTTGTTCCCAGCTTGATTTGGGTCACGGGGGGTCAGCAATTCCCCCAGTTGACACGCTGGGCGTCCCTGGTTCCCCCTTGGCAGTGGCAGCGGCGGCGGCAGTCTCAGCAGCTCGGAGCCAGCCTGGTAGTACAGTTGGCTCTGGCTGGCTTCAGGAGCTGCTCGCTGCCGTGACGGCTCACCGGAAGTCCCCATATGATGTGTCTTGTGCCGTTGAACCAATCACACAACATTTATTTCCTACTGATAAATCTACAACACTTAAAATATAAATCCGGGGACATTAACTGAAATTAACGGGGACGGATTTCGTCCGGGGACAGATTTGTAAATCCAGGGACTGTCCCCGGGAAACGAGGGCATCTGGTAACCGTAGTTTAGTTGGAATCTCCTTTCTTGTAACTTGAAGCCATTGGTTCAAGTCCTACCCTCCAGAGCAGGAGAAAAGAAGCTTGCTCCCTCTTTCATGTGACAGCCCTTAAGATATTTGAAGATAACTATTATATCTCCTCTCAGTCTCTTCTTTTGCAGGCTATACATACCCAGCTCCTTCAACTGTTCCTCATAAGGCTTGGTTTCCAGACCCTTGATCATCTTGGTTGCTCTCCTCTGCACATGTTCTAGCCTGTCAACATCCTTCTTAAATTGTGGTGCCCAGAATTGGACACAGTACTTCAGGTGTGCTCTGCCCAAGGCACAATAGAGTGGTACTATTACTTCCCTTTATCTGGACAGTAGACTTCTGATGATGCAGCCTAGAATAGAGTTAGCCTTTTTTTGGCGTCATATTTATGGTCCTTCTAGCATCTGGTTAAGATGCTTCTGTTCAGCCAAGCTTTTACTTTACAGGACTTTAAGAAAAAAAAATTGTTTCAATGGTTCTTGTGCTTATTTATGTATTTTAGGCATATTTACTAGGAAATATGCCCTGTTGAAGACTGTGGACCATGCATAGGATTGCATTGTTAATTGTTTTACTGCATTGTTTCTGTTTAACTGGAAATGTGTTGTTTAATATTTCATTTTATTAAATTGTCTTTAAGGAGCACCTTTAAATAAAAAATAAATCAGAAAAGTGGAGCAGGAGGAGGATACATAATTCAATTTGCAACTGTGGCAGATTAAGCCAGGTGTGAGAATTTCCTTATTTATATTCCTGTGCTTTGAAGTCTTCATTTTGAATACTTGGAACAGACTTTGTTTTACTTCAGTGTATCAGCTTCCTAGGCAGCTGCCTTCTTTAGATAAGTGTGTGTCTTACCTAAGAAACAGGATACACAGGGATATTGATAAAAAAAAATATTATTCCAAACCAAGTTATTTTATTTTACTAAGCAGGATTTTTTTATTTATTATTATTATTATTATTATTTTACTATTTATACCCTAAAGTACAAAATATAAAGGAAATTGGTACAGTCACATAGCATCATGGCACTGTTTACATTTTGATAGCAAGCCTTGTCTTTAATATAGGACACAGAAATAATAAGAGGTCCTTCCAGATATGGCTCCCCACCTGTGGAATGCCAACTTCATTTCGGCACCAGGTAAAGAATTGCCTTTTTCTCCAAGCCTTAGATGGGCTGTGCTGATTCTGTTGTATTGTTAATGTGTTGCACACCTTCCTATGGCTGTTCTTGGGATAGAATGCCATTATTATTATTATTATTATTATTATTATTATTATTATTACTCATCCTTCTCCCTGGATGAGTTACAGCAATTTAAAAATTCTGTTTATGTTTCTAAATGTAAGTCATTTGGGGACCTTCTAGCTAGCAAGCAACTAATAAGTTTAATTATTATTAATAGTAATAATAGCAACACGTAAAAAATATATGATGGCATACCAAACCCACAACCACAGAGAATTTTTCCATAAAGATAAAACGGTAAGTTGCAATGCATTTTCCAAATGTTATCACATTTCCTTTTTCATGTCCCAGCCTGATTACAATTAATGCAGCAATTTTCTTTGACTTTGATTAAGCCCCTATTTTTACCATTAAAGCGGGGTAAGTTTGGCAACATTTAGTGGAGACAGATAAAATACAAACAATTGCTACTTTAGAAACCATATGTGGCTAGACGTTACAAAGACGTGCTATCAAAAATCTCAAGTGCTAATTAATTATACTTTCTGATATGTGTTTGGAATAAAGTGGGATTTCACATTTCTTTCGCTTTGAAAAACTGGCTCGTGAGTTTGAAAATAGCCGAGGAGCTTCGAGTCGCTTATCTGAGAAGAAGGAATCTTGGCAGAAGCAAGAACTTGCTGGTCTGTCGTGCTAACTGTTTCTCTTTAACAAGGTCAGAATAAGTATTTCAAAGCTTTCATTATTTGTGCAAGAATAGACGCTGTGTCTGGTTTGGGTTTAGGGGATTTGGGCGTCTGAGTTAATCTGACACCTGCTTTGAGACAGTCTACCATTTTCCTGCCAAACAAGCTGGAAAAACCTGTCGCACAACATACAGAACAGCTTACAAAAACAAAGCCTCACCCTGAATATTTATATTTTATTTTTATTTTTCCCCAAATTTATTTATTTGATTTTCCATAGAAAAATTTACGCTCACACCACAACATATTATATAAAAACAGGATTCTCACGAACCCCCTGAACTTCCCTTCTCCCCTTTGTGGTTCTTTTTGTTAAACCTTTCTTACTGCATCTCTTAATAGTCCAAAATTTTATATCCATAGTCCTTGTCAGTGCTTTTTTTCTGGGGGGACGCATACCCCTAAACATTTTGTGCATTTTGTACTTTTGTCCATCTACTGTATTTGTTTTTCTCGATTTGAACTATAAAATGGTGATTTTCTTAAGTCAAAATGAGAGTACCCCTAAACATATTTTTTAGGGAAAAAAGCACTGGTTCTTGTTACATTACAAGTGTTATTGCAATCCCGCTAACAATTTTAACTGTTTACAATGGTCTTTAAGGTAAGTTATAAATTTCCCCCATTCCTTATTAAAGTTTTGATCTTCCTGATTTCTGATTTTTCCAGTCATTTTTGCCATTTCGGCATAATCCATCAACTTCATCTGCCATTCTTCCCTGGTAGGGACTTTGTCTTCTTTCCATCTCTCTCTCTCTCTCTCTCTCTCTCTCTCTCTCTCTCTCTCTCTCTTCTTATATTTTAACTTATAAGAGCCTCTTTCTTCCAAAATGGTTATTACCGTATTTTTCGCTCTATAAGACGCACCAGACCACAAGACGCACCTAGTTTTTGGAGGAGGAAAACAAGAAAAAAATATTCTGATTCTCAGAAGCCAGAACAGCAAGAGGGATCGCTGCGCAGTGAAAGCAGCAATCCCTCTTGCTGTTCTGGCTTCTGGGATAGCTGCGCAGCCTGCATTCGCTCCATAAGATGCACACACATTTCCCCTTACTTTTTAGGAGAGAAAAAGTGAGTCTTATAGAGCAAAAAATACGGTATTTATTGACAATAGCTTCCTGGCTTTGTCTTAACCTGCATAACCTACCTGTAGTTGGAATGTTATTCTACAGGTTAAAGTTTTCCACAGAGATGAGGGACCTGCAGGCACTTCAGATGTTGTTAGACTATGGTTCTTATCGCCCTTCACCATCAGCCAAGCTGGCTGGGCGCTAATGGGAATTACAATGAAATTGTTATAAGAAAAACTGCTCCCTTTCCCTTATGGGGTATTGCAGAGCCCATATAGTATAGAGTCCTTAGGTGGGTTCCCTATTGGTAGGAGAAAACAGAGGCCAACCAGAGTATATTGAGAAGCAAAGCGGCTAGTTAGCCTGATCTTTATTAAAGGAACTGTTGCAACAGGGTCCCCACTCACCACGCACGGTAGGGAGGAGAACCCTGAACAATGGTGCGCAAGTCCTTATATAGACTTTTGAAATTGCCCACCCTGTAGCCCAAGACCCCCCTCCCTGAAACATCATACATACATCACAGAAGGAGGCGGTCTACAGCAGAAAGCCTGCCTGCCAGGGTACCTCATAATGGTCACTGATTGCATTACCTGGGCAGCCTGGCCATTCTTTTGTGATGGTTAATACTTTAGTTCCTGAATCCAGGTCACAGGCTCACCCTATTCATGCACAAATACGCCCTTAAGACAGGATTTGCGGTCAAAAGGACAGTGGGAAGGCTTTCCCCCATTTGCCTCCCTTACTGCAGAGCAATATTTGTGGTCATTGGGAGAGTCAAAATGGCTTCAGGATTGCTCTCCCATACTATTTCAGACACATGGTTCATATATTTAGATATGTGTGCATTTGTGAATATTTATTCTGTATTTGAGACCTTAAAATTCTTATAACAAAATCTAGACGTCCGCAGTTCTACCACCTCTGTCAATATAGGATGATATAATAGTGAAGTCCCTCCGCCCCTTAAATGTGTCCCTTACTTTCAATATACCTGAAACCACTTTGCCTTTTGAGATAATGGAGTAAAATATTGAGAAGTAAATAAAAGAAATTTGTCAGGAACAACTAATCAACTGCAACAGTCAGAAGGAGACTTTTGGTTTGTTAACTAGGCTGAAGTGACCTAATCATTTGGTCTTTATGTCCACCTCCTCAAATACACTTTATCATGATTTCCCCCTCGGCATTTGCTGACACGAAGAGGGAAGTGTTATTTTCCGACACCCGTACAAGTACTGTGGGACAGATTGCCAAAAGTTCAATATGTGGGGGATATTTTTGTATCTCAAAGCCTCATTTCCACCCATGCAATTCAGGAACGTTGGAGATGTTTTGTGCCCAATTCAATGCGTCCTTCGTGCTTGCTTGCTCTGTTTTTACAGTTTGTGACTCCTGACATGGTGGCACTTCTGTCGAGTGGCGCTGAACTTCCTGCCATGCCGTTTTTTCATTCCTAAATGTTTGCACTTTGCTATCAATGCGATCTGCAGTAACTGTCAGAGAGCTCTCAATTAAGAGGAAAATGTAGCTCTAGGGGACGGTGGCCTATCAAGAACGATTAGAAGACTTTGCCTGAATTCCAAGGAGGGAGCTCCATCAAACAGTTTATAATAGCTGTAGGGAACTGGCTTGTGTCTGTACAGAGTTCCTTGATAAACAGGCTTCTAAAAGTAGCAGGAGAGCCTTAAGAGTTGATTCTTCTCCAACAGGAACGGAAAACATTACAGCAGGGATGAGGAATTTGAGGGCTCTCAGAAGTTGTGGGACTACAACTTCCATCATCCCTGATGATTGGCCATGCTACAACTAATTTTGGACTCACAGCTGTCCATGGAGGCACAGGTCAATTCTGTGTCCAGGGCAGCTGTATACCAGCTCCACCTGGTACGCCGCCTGAGACCTTACCTGCCTGTGGACTGTCTCACCAGAGTTTTCTCTAGTTATCTCCCACTTGGACTACTGAAATGTGCTCTACGTGGGGCTACCTTTGAAGGTGACCCAGAAACTACAACTAATTCAGAATCCAGCAGCTAGACTGGTGCCTGGGAGTGGCTACCAAGACTATATAACACCGGTCCTGAAAGACCTACATTGGCTCCCAGTACGTTTCCGAGCACAATTCGAAGTGTTGGTGCTGACCTTTAAAGCCCTAAACAGCCTTGGCCCAGTATACCTGAAGGAGCGTCTCCACCCCTGTCGTCGAGCCCAGACACTGAGGTCCAGCTCCGAGGGCCTTCTGGCGGTTCCCTCCCTGCAAGAAGTAAAGCTACAGGGAACCAGGCAGAGGGACTTCTTGTTAGTGGCACCCATCTTGTGGAATGCCCTCCCATCAGATGTCAAGGAAATAAATAACTATACAACTTTTAGAAGACATTTGAAGGCAGCACTATATAGGAAATGTGTAATTCTTTGTTATGTTTTTATATATGTTGGAAGCCCAGTCAGCTGGGCGAGGTACAAATAATGATGATGATGATGATGATGATGATGATGATGATGGTGATGATGGATGGGGACTGAGGCAACATCTGCCTCAGATTTCCCCGCTCAGCATGAGAGCTTCAATAGCAGTATTCTCTATTTTTCCATGTAATATGGACTTAGGAACACTGTTCCTTGGTGGGTTAGTTACTTCCACGTCTTAGAAAAACTCATGTGCACAAGAAATGAACAATTGTTTCTTCTGATAGGTTCTGAACTGGCCATGCCAGAAGCAGATGTTTTTGATTTCTAGAGAAATTGGATTTTAATTGATCATGCTCTCAAATAAATGCAAATTTTTTTTGAATGTGTAAAAAACCACATGTTTTCCAACCACCATTTGTTTGGAAGCTTTTAACACACGTTGCTTGTATGAGAGGAGTACAGTGGTACCTTGGTTCTCAAACACCTTGGTTCCCAAACGCCAAAAACCCGGAAGTAAGTGTTCTGGTTTTTGAATGTTTTTCAGAAGCTGAACATCTGATGCAGCGGTTGGCTATTGTTTCCGGGGCACCTGCACCAATCAGAAGCTACGCTGTGGTTTTAAAACTTTTCAGAAGTCAAATGGACTTCCGGAACGAATTAAGTTTGGTGCTTTTGTTCTTGCTATTTATTTTGCGTTTTTGAGGCTTTTTCAGTTAATTTGTTTTCGTGACTGTGTGGAACTCAGTTCAGCTACTGATTGATTGATTGATTGATTGATTGATTGTGCGACTGCGGAAATGGATAAAAGCAAATCCAAACAATGACTACCATCAGTGCAGGTAAGAAAAAAAAATACTTTAAATTTTTATAATCTACAATACTATGTTATTTATCTTATAGTACAGTGCATTGAATATTGCTTTCATTTTACGGATCAATGGTCTCGTTACATAGTAAAATTAATGTCAAATTGCTGTTTTAGGGATTGTTTTTTAAAGTCTGGAATGGATTTATCCATTTTGCATTACTTTCTATGGGAAAGAGCGCTTTGGTTTTGGAATGGACTTCTGGAATGAATTAAGTTTGAGAACCAAGGTACCGCTGTACGTTTCTTGTCCATTGTAACTATTCTGAGTTTTCGAACACCTGGCAAAAAAGCTCTTTATCGCCCTCACCTGGTAGTTAATGGAAGAGAAGCTTGGGCATCTTCGCTGTACATTGCACAGCAATGACTGACTCACGCATTCTCTGTTTAAAGTGCATATATGCTACCCTCTGTGACCCACATGGGTGGAAATAATCCTGGCACTGATAAACGCCCATGGCTTGTAGGACAACCTGTGGGGGTTTGTAAAAGTGATATTTACCAAGCTGGCAGGTTATTTTAACCCTAATGAGCAGGAACAAGCCACAAACCACAAACCTTTTCAAGGCAGATTTGGACATGATGAGAAAGGGGAACAATGTCCAAAGAGAAAGGAAGTGCTAAGAATCATATGTACCACAGGCAGGTTACATCTGGAGGGCCATATCTGACCCATCTCAGTTTTAAAATTGATTTTGAAGTTAGGATTTCCAGCTTTTCAGCCAACCACTATAGCTGTGCCCTTCACAGTGGGTTGCAAACATATTGCAGATGATATTTTATCTCCATGCAGTGAGTGAAAAGATTTACCTGCTGATTAGTGAAGATCGAACTACTGCTAAATGCAGAAGAGCTGGCCAGGCTCTGTCCATTTGGTAACATTACTCGAATCTATTTATTTGTGAAGCTCCTCTTGGCCCTGGCAAATTATAATTACAGATAATATCCCATACTCTCAAAAGACACGAAAACATTAAAGACAGCATGTGCTAGGCTGCGTTTGTTTAATTAAAACTTAGGTAAAGTTAAAGGGACCCCTGACCATTAGGTCCAGTCGTGGCCGTCTAGTCGTGGCCGACTCTGGGGTTGTGGCGCTCATCTCGCTTTATTGGCCGAGGGAGCTGGTGTACAGCTTCTGGGTCATGTGGCCAGCATGACTAAGCCGCTTCTGGCGAACCAGAGCAGGGCACGGAAACGCCGTTTATCTGTCACTATTTATCTACTTGCACTGGTGTGCTTTCGAACTGCTAGGTTGGCAGGAGCAGGGACCGAGCAACGGGAGCTCACCCCATCGCGGGGATTCGAACCGCCGACCTTCTGATCGGCAAGTCCCAGGCTCTGTGGTTTAACCCACAGCGCCACCCATGTCCCTAATTTAAACTTACCTCACATGAATTAGCAATGATGTTTGGAAGTGTATAAACTGCTTTGGGGTTTATGTGAACCACGTAGAGGTTTTTTGGGGGATCCTCAGCGCCTAGGACTTGCCGATCGCATGGTCGGCGGTTCGAATCCCCACGGCGGGGTGCGCGCCCGTCGTTCGGTCCCAGCGCCTGCCAACCTAGCAGTTCGAAAGCACCTCCGGGTGCAAGTAGATAAATAGGGACCGCTTACCAGCGGGAAGGTAAACGGCATTCCGTGTGCTGCGCTGGCTCGCCAGATGCAGCTTGTCACGCTGGCCACGTGACCCGGAAGTGTCTGCGGACAGCGCTGGCTCCCGGCCTATAGAGTGAGATGAGCGCACAACCCTAGAGTCTGGCAAGACTGGCCCGTACGGGCAGGGGTACCTTTACCTTTTTAAGCAGCATAGAAAAAGCTGTTTAAAAATAAAACCTTGTATTTCAAAGTTATACTATTAATCAGCTAAATATCAGATTGTTTAAGTTCAGAACCTGTGGAATCACGGTTTCGCCAAAATCCCGACGTCATCCGATTCACTCGAAAATGGTGCCAAACACCCTGTAACACTTGGCGGTGCAAACGTCGTGTTTCAGGCACGCCAAAAAATGAGCCCTCAGCACCCTGACCCACAGATCACGGTTTGACCAACCAAACGTTTTGCCCAACAAACCTTGGAGGGAGCTTGTTCCAGTGTTTGGATCCACTTTCGTGTGAATCGGATGATGTTGGGTTTCAAATCTTGATGCCATGTATTAGGGCACCGCGGGGATCATTTTGTAGGGCGCTGTGAAACATGTTGTTTTAACCGCTAAGCCTTGCAGTGGGACTCGTGCCAACATTTGCAGCCGCTTTGGAGAGAACCGAATGACGTCAGAGTTAAGTGAAAACTCATCAGAGACAGTTACAGTTGCAAATGGCAACAAAATATCTGTGCAAGGAAAAGGAGCAGGTTCGCTCAAGTGTGTGCAAGTAGAAAAACTGTTTGTAAAGAAGTGAGAGATGGAGTTTACTTGCCCGAATTAACAGTTTGCTGAGTGCGACAACCCTGACCAAGCGTGGTTTTAATGCAAATTTGAATCACAACAAACGTGCAGTTGCCAAAGATGGTATTTTGTATGGACAAAATTTTGAAAACAATGGATCGGGGGGGGGGGGGGCTTGTGTGCTTTGCTCCGGAATCAGGATTATAGCAGACCTGGGGGGAAATCGTTTGGTGAGAGGAATGGAAATGATACCTTTTAAAGTTGACCTGAATAGTGAAATAGCCCAGGTGGGGCTTGGTAGCTTGGGAAGCAGGTGTGTGATGCCTCAGCTGGAGAAGGCTCAGGTGAGGGTCAGATGCTTCGTAAAGCCCAGAGGATATAACAGGAAGACCTGCATCCTGGCCAGGCCTGAGTCCCATTGTAGGACATAAAATGAGCCCTCAGTGCCCTAATGCGCGAGGTCACAATTTCACCTAAATTCCGAAATCATCCGATTCACTTGAAAATGGTGCCAAACACCTGCAAATATGAGCTCTCAGAGACTTAACTCCACTGTAAACCAGCCCAAATTCATGTGCAGCTAGCTGGACCCTGCAGTTTCAATCAGTTCAGCTCCATGTATTCCCCAAAGGGCAAAATTTGGCCTCTTGACTCTCAGTTCTATGTATAAACACGGACTGATCCTGCCTGCGGTCACAAACACAACATACCTAACGCTGAAAGCACTTTATTAATTGCATCATCCATGTGTCACGTATTAATTGCAGGCAAATTAAAGAGGAGAAACAACCTCTGCACTAACGGTCCCTGGAGATCTGCCTTCTAGCTTTCCGAGTGTTTAGCCTGCAAGAGTAACAGCACAATCCTACGCTTATTTACTCAGAAGCAGGTCCCACTGGGCGCAATGATACGTACTCCCAGATAAGTGAATGTAGGCTTGCTGACTTTGGGGGTGGGTGGGTGGGTGGGGGAGAGAAGCAGCCATTTGTGGTGGGGGCAACAGCAAGTGAAATGAAGATGAATCAATGGGGAGGAGGGCAGGGCTCCCGCCCCTTTCATCCCCCAGAAGTAGCTGTATTGATCTGTTGCAATGAAAACAACACGGTGGTCACACTTGTTGGCATCTGTCTATCTCCGGAGACAATGAAGGAGTGTGCCCTTGGGGGTGAAGTCAAGCGGTTGGAGAGTTAGTGCCTGCTGTGGCAGCAGAAAGTGATACAGGAGAGACATATTTTGTTGCAGCTGGGGCAGATGAAGGCGTCCGGTTGTGCTGCTGCAGATGCAGATTCCACTATGGCGTTTCTTCCCTCTGTGCTCCTCTCAGAGGTCATTTCTCCTCGGGTCACTGCTATGGATGCAGGCCCCCGTCTGTTTCCAGGGCACTGCGGCTGTATGCAACAGATTGCCACCTGGTCGTTTGCAGACATCTTTGTAACACAAAACAAAACGGGCTCTGCAGTGCAGGATTTAAATAAACATTCACATTGTTAGTACAGTGGTACCTCGGGTTAAGTACTTAATTCGTTCCGGAGGTCCGTTCTTAACCTGAAACTGTTCTTAACCTGAAGCGCCATTTTAGCTAATGGAGCCTCTCACTGCCGCTGCGCCGCCGGAGCATGATTTCTGAAGCAAAGTTCTTAACCCAAGGTAATATTTCTGGGTTAGCGGAGTCTGTAACCTGAAGCGTATGTAACCTGAAGCATATGTAACCCAAGGTATCACTGTATTAGAAAATGTGTAGAAGATAGAGAAATAATATGGTGTACTCATTGTTATTTTTATGTTTTTAGGTTTAATGTTATTGTATAAATATGTTATTAGTAGCTTTTTTCTTTTAGGAGTAGGTGAAAGTAGGTGAAAGGAGAAACAAACCAGAAGCGGAAGTTGGGGGAAGCCCAGGAGGGGAGGAAGGGATGCATAGTAAATGTTATGAATATGAGATGTGTGTAATGAATGAAGAAGAAAAATGAATAATTAAAAAAAAAATCTCCTACAATAACTTTGCAATTTTTTTGCAGATAAAGTCACTCAGATTCGGAAAGAGGTAAGCTCCACCATGGCTGGGCCGGGCTGGGAGATTGCTAGGGTCTTGTCTAGTCAAGCTGTTTGGGATCAATTCCAATCTGTTATCTCTGAGGATGTGGACAGGCTTCTTGGAGTGAAACCAATCACCGGTCTCCTTGATACTTGCCCATGCTGGCTCATAAAAGCAAGCCAGGAAGGGCTAGGCGATGGGCTCCGCGGGGTGGTGAATGCTTCCCTCTGTGAGGGAGCCTTCCCAGACCCACTGAAAGAGGCAGGTATCAAACCGCATCTCAAAAAAACATCTTTAGATGCGGCCAATATGGCCAACTATCGTCCAGTCTCACATCTTCCATTCTTGGGAAAGGTGATTGAGCGGGTGGTTGCTGAACAACTCCAGGGACGCGTGGAGGATGCAAACCACTTGGATTCCTTCCAATCGGGATTCAGGCCTCATCATGGGACTGAAACTGCCTTGGTTGTGCTGGTTGATGATCTCTGGTGGGCTAGGGACAAAGGTGAAAGCTGTTTCCTAGTTCTGCTGGATATCTCAGCAGCCTTTGGCACCATTGATCATGACATCCTTCTGGACCGTCTGGAGGAGCTGGGAGCACTGTTATACACTGGTTCTGCTCCTTCCTCTTGGGCCATGTCCAGAAAGTGGTGTTGGAGGATGAGTTTTCAGACCCCTGGGCTCTCACTTGTGGGGTGCCTCAGGGCTCCGTCCTCTCCCCCATGCTTTTTAACATCTATATGAAGGAAGAGATCATCAGGGGGTTGGGGCTGGGTGTTCATCAGTATGTAGATGATACCCAACTCTACCTCTCTTTTAAATCAGAGCCAGTGAAAGCGGTGAATATCCTGTGTGAGTGTCTGGAGGTGGTTTGAGGAGGGATGGTGCCTAACAGATTGAGGTTGAAGTACTGTTTTGGGGGGGACAGGAGGTGGGCGGGTGTGGAGGACTCCTTAGTCCTGAATGGAGTAACTGTGCCCGAGGGACCAGGTGCGTAGCCTGGGAGTCATTTTGAACTCACAGCTGTCCATGGAGGTGCAGGTCAATTGTGTCCAGGGCAGCTGTCTACCAGCTCCACGCTGGCTGAGACCCTACCTGCCTGCAGACTGTCTCGTCGGACTGGTACATGCTCTGGTTATCTCCTGCTTGGACTACTGCAATGCACTCTACGTGGGGCTACCTTTGAAGGTGACCCGGAAACTACAACTAATCCAGAATGCGGCCGCTAGACTGGTGACTGGGAATGGCCGCCGAGACTATATAAAACCGGTCCTGAAAGACCTACATTTGCTCCCAGTACGTTTCCCAGCACAATTCAAAGTGTTGGTGCTGACCTTTAAAGCCTAAACGGCCTCCGCCCAGTCTACCTGAAGGAGCGTCTCCACCCCCATCATTCATTCCGGACGCAAAGGTCCAGCTCCGAGGGCCTTCTAGCAGTTCCCTCACTGCGAGAAGTGAGGTTACAGGCAACCAGGCAGAGGTCTTTTAGGAGACATCTGAAGGCAGCCCTGTTTTTGATGCTTGATGTTTTATTGTGTTTTTAATATTCTGTTGGGAGCTGGGGTAATAATAATAATAATAATAATAATAATAATAATAAGGCAAAAAGTTCCCTGCATTGCAAGGGGGTTGGACTAGATGATCCTGGGGGATCCCTTCCAACTCTGCATATTCTATGATGAGACGGGCCAAAGGTCACCCAGTGAGGTGTCAGTGGGGATTCCCCAGGGCAGTCCCGGGGAGGCCCTTTCTTCCCCGTTTTCCTGCCTCCCTCTCTACCGCCTCGGGGCGCGTTTAATTTCATAGCCCTGAACTGCTTTTCCCAAACTCCCACTGCGATGTGAGATCTCCTCCTACCGCCCTCGAAGAAGCGACTTCCTTCCCCCGCGGTAGGGAGGAGCGCCCTGATCTCCTCCGCCCCCTCCAGCCCCGGCTAGCCGATCCCCCATCGCCGGGGCGCCACCAATGCGCAATTGCGCGCACAACACAAGCGCCGGGCAAGTCGGTTCTCTCCATCCAGGCCTCGGCCGCCGCGGCTCTCGGCGCTTCCCGAGGCATCGCTTTGTTCAAACAGCGGCGGGCAATGCAGCTGGGATCCGGCGCGACCCGGCAGCGGCTGCTGCCGTATTTGGTACTCCTACCGCTGCTGTGCGCCCTAGCGGCGGTTCGTCAGGTCCGGTCCGGTGGCGCGCCGGCATTGCTCGCAGGTAAAGCGGCTGGAGGCTAACGCGCTGTAGGGCAGCGATCCTGAACTGCCTTTCACAGCTTTGGGTCCCTAGAGGTTGATGGACTACAGCTCGCATCGTCCCTCGCCACTGGTCCTGCTAGCTAGGGGTGATGCGATTTGTAGTCCAACAAAACCTCTTGGGGACCCAAGGTTGAGAAAGGGGGTCGGATTTGCCTCTGAGTAAACATGCATCCTATTCCAGGGCTAAGCTGCAGTCCTAGGACCATAGGAGCCAACTCCGAGGAGGCTGAGGTCCCTTTGCCCCCCAAATATTTGTGGGGGGACCGGGGCCCCCCGAAAGTAGATGGGCCTTGCCATTCAAATGGTCAAATGGTGTGCTTGTGCTGCGTCGTGTTCAAGTGGAGCAGGCAGTGGCGTAGCGTGGGGGGGTGCAGGGGGGGGGCCGGCCGCACCGGGCGCAACATCTGGGGTTAGGGCAAATCCACAGGTTAGGGGGCGCAAATCCACGGGTTTGGGGGCGCAAATTACTTGCCTTGCCCCAGGTGCTGACAACCCACGCTACACCACTGGGACCAGGGCTTATCTGGACTTGGCCCCCCCTCCAATATTGTATCCAAGTTGCCACTCCTGCCTGTGACGTTGGAGACAGGATTAGTCCAGACGTTGTTGGACTAATGGGGGTTGGACTAGATGACCCCTGGGATACCTTCCAACAATATGATTCTTTGGTTCTGAAGGCCCCACAGGTTCCCCATACCTGTTATTGCCATTCAGGAGAAATTTATGTAATTTGTGTAAACATGGGATAGGCTTGTGTGTTTGCTTTTTCTCTCTGGTTGTGCGTTCAGTACTTTGTCTTGGCAGTACTTTGCTGCCCATAAATATTCCAGTTGTGTGCAAATGTCAATCAACCCCTGGCCTGTGATCCGGTAACTAGAATATGGGAGACTAAATAGCTTCATGGTGGCGCTGTGGTCTAAACCACAGAGCCTAGGGCTTGCCAATCAGAAGGTCGGTGGTTTGAAACCCCGTGATGGGGTGAGCTCCCGTTGCTCGGTCCCTGCTCCTGCCAACTTAGCAGTTCAAAAGCACGTCAAAGTGCAAGTAGATAAATAGGTACTGCTCCAGCGGGGAGGTGAATGGCGTTTCCGTGCGCTGCTCTGGTTCGCCAGAAGCAGCTTAGTCATGCTGGCCACATGACCTGGAAGCTGTATGCCGGCTCCCTTGGCCAATAAAGCGAGATGAGCGCCGCAACCCCAGAGTTGTCCGCAACTGGACCTAATGGTCAGGGGTCCCTTTACCTTTATGTACATGTTTGTGTGAGGCACCCTGTGATCTCCCATCCACGCTACTGATCAGAAGCTCTGTTAACCGCAAGCCTAAATGGCTGGTATCCCCTCAAAGTCTCTCCCAAAGTTTTGTGCTGGTTTTGTAACTTTGAGATTCAGTTCTGCATCATCAGGTGCTTCAAAACAATTCTCAGGGGACAGTGATCTTGATCTAAGATATATGTGTCAGCTTGCATTTCTTAGTATAGAAAGTATTGATCTGATGTGTAGAGATCTTTCCTATTGTAATTAATTCAAGAGGCTTCTCTGTGTGAAAGAAGCAAGCAGAAGGTTCATGATGTTTGAGTACAGCTGGTTTAAACTGGTTCTCTTCTTACCTTTTCTGTCAAGGTCATGCAGACTATAAAAATAGGACCAGAAGGAGCCTGGGTTTCACTTTCTATCTCTCTTCCTTCTGCTGAGGTGTTCCGTACATAGTATGCTTAGTGTTAAAGTTTAGACTTCTTATAAGTTATTGTAAGCTTAAGTCTGCTGCAACTGGATTTTTTATGGACAGTGCCAATCCTGAATGTATTGGATTGTGACCATTATGCTCATTTGTCTTCAGTAGCAGCAAAGCTCTGCTGGATGAAATACAATTGCCTCTGGTCTATTGGGGAGGGGGGGAATCCTGCAATGTGTTGTAAGTTTTTACTCTGCTAGCTATACATTGAAATCTACTCTGGATCAATATTGGGTAGAATCCCATGACAATATGAACTTGTACCCGAGAAGGGTTGGCTGATGTTATGGAAGACTTAGAGCAGTGGTTCCCAAACGGTTTGGTATGATGACCCACAAATCCAAATTTACATAATATGCATCCACTTACAGTGTTACCTCGGGTTAATTGATACGGAGGTCTGTTCTTAACCTGAAACTGTTCTGAACCTGAAGCTAATGGGGCCTCCTGCTGCCGCCGTGCCACCAGAGCACAATTTCTGTTCTCATCCTGAAGCAAAGTTCTTAACCCAAGGTACTGTTTCTGGGTTAGCGGAGTCTGTAACCTGAAGCGAATGTAACCTGAAGTGTATGTAACCTGAAGCGTATGTAACCCGAGGTACCACTGTATTGTCATTTGAAGTTAGACCTTAGGTCAGGGGTCAGCAAACTTTTTCAGCAGGTCCACTGTCCCTCAGACCTTGTGGGGGGCAGGACTATATTTTGAAAAAGAAAAAGAAAACAAAGAACAAATTCCTATGCCCCACAAATAACCCAGAGATGCATTTTAAATAAAGGCACACATTCTATCCATGTAAAAACACCAGGCAGGCCCCACAAATAACCCAGAGATGTATTTCAAATAAAATGACACATTCTATTCATGTAAAAACACGCTGATTCCCAGACCGTCCGCAGGCTGGATTTAGAAGGCGATTGGGCTGGATCCAGCCCCCAGGCCTTAGTTTGCCTACCCATGCCTTAGGTCTTTGGCAGTTGCTGGGTTCATGCGTTTTAACTGCAAGCTTCCTTGTTTTTAAGCAGCATGTGTGGCACCAAAGCAAAAAAATTATTTAATGGCCCTATTAATGTGGAATTTGTCGAAATATTTACAGTACTTCCAGAGTCATTTACACTTGAGTTTGTGCGGTGGGTGCTGCGTTTAGGGATACTTATCAGCCAAGGAGAGCAATTTAAAAAGTAACAACCCCTTCGCTAACGAAATCAGTAAGATGAGATCCAAATATTTTAATCTGTTCAACTGCTGTTTCCAGTCATGTTGCAGTACTTTCTCCTAAGCCCAGATACAGTGGTACCTCGGGTTAAGTACTTAATTCGTTCCGGAGGTCCGTTCTTAACCTGAAACTGTTCTTAACCTGAAGCACCACTTTAGCTAATGGGGCCTCCCACTGCCGATGTGCCACGATTTCTGTTCTCATCCTGAAGCAAAGTTCTTAACCTGAGGTACTATTTCTGGGTTAGCGGAGTCTGTAACCTGAAGCGTCTGTAACCCGAGGTACCACTGTATGCAGAAGCTGAATGTTATTCCACAGTAGCAAGAGCAGTGCATCTTCTCATCTTCAGAAACACTCTCCACACACAGATCTTATGGCCCCAGAGACCTTAGGAATTTAGCCTGAATAGTGTAGCATGATTTCAAGTTATGACACCAGTTCCCAGTTTACTTCCAGCCTTATAGTGGGGCTGCAGGCAAAGCAGTTGCACCAATGTAGTTTTTCATGAGCTGCATGCCTGCAGCCTAACACAGTAAAGCGCATTCATCTATTTTTTGCTGGGAGGGAGAAGGGTGGTGGGAAACTGGAATCATATGATTCTGGCCGCCTGTTGAGGATTGGGCAGGAAGACTCACAACAGCTTCTCTGTTGGAGCAGTCTCAGCAATAAGAATTTGGGGGTTTAACAGTGGGTTTTGCAGTGCCAGCATATCACACCTATTAAAAATACACTGCCAATCAAGGTTTGCAACTGGAAAAATCAGTGTATACTGCAGATTACATATAGCAGCAGGAAAATGTCCGAGCGACTTGCATGCATCTCCAAACTTTGTGACGCCGCCTTCTTTCTCCGTCTAGAGAAGAACTGTAGGCACTTGGAGACGATGGACGTCAGCCATAGTTCAGAACCGGCTTGCTACTGCTATATTCCGGATGGAAAGATACAGCTGAAAAATATTTGGTCAACTATTCAGGTACAGCCCCAGCCCATGACTCATTCATCCCAAGGGAACGTGGTGACTGTTCTTCTCCCTAAAGAATACAGTTCTCACGATGGAAGACTAATGTATTGGAAGACAACTGCCACATGTTGGCGTTCGGAAATGCCAGAAGGGGTGTTGTGTAGGAGAATATGGGAGGTGTGACGTGCTTTCCTTTCTATTGTGGGTAGGGAACTTTTGTGACATATCAACACCTTTCTTTTGAGTGGGCCTCTTTGCAAGACAAGCGCAGGAACAAATGTAAAAATCAGCGACAGCATATGGTATCATAAATATTTCTCAGCAGCGAGTGTCTCTCTCTAACAGCAAAACAATGCATTGAGAGGAAAGGCGGCAGCAAGAATCTTAGTATTCTATCCCGACCAAAGTGCACTGGCAGACAAAATTACTAGAATTTACAGAATTAGCAAAGATAAAGGGAAGAATTAGAGACCAAACGTTTATTAGAGAGTGGGATATTTACAGAAAATATCTTAAAGAGCATTGTAAAAATGTGAATTCTCTGGCAGGCTTAGAAGGACCCCTGTTGAAACATAGAATATCTTATAGAATTAATGATACAGGATAAGACTGAAGTGATAACGAAAAGTGTGTTACATAAAAGTAACCCAGGACCCTCGATGGTGTGACTGGAAGTCATAATAGAAGCTGTGTTGTTAGAAATATAGTTACTTTTTGGAAATTTGTATTACCTTTTGGTTTTTTGTTAGTTGACTGTTTTTTCTTTTTTAAAAAAAACTAATAAAGCAATAAAAAGAAGAGGAAATGCAGATGTACAGCTAAATCTGCTTTTGGGAGTTTTTGTTGCAGGTCATCGAGCAGAAATTTTGGACAATGGGATTTAGGGCATTGTGTTTAATGGGACTTAACTTCCCAGTATATATGTTCTGGTACGCGTCTTAAGGCTGAAATCCCAAACTCTTTCCTGGGAGTCCCATTGTGCTAAATAGGACTTCCCTCAGACTAGATATGTACAGGACTGCACGGCATGTTGACATCTCCACTGCAAGCCTAGGTTGATTTTGTACTCAGAATCTTGGGAATTTTAGTTTTGGTGAAGGAGATCTACCCCGTGCTGTAGATCTAAAGTTCCCAAGCTCCTCTGGAGAGACAGAATAACTGATAAATCAGGTTGTTGGATAGATCTGTCCCTCTGGGCTCAATCAGAGTGCCTTCAACACATAGACTTTCTGAAAAGAGCAGGAACATGGAATAAGTATCTCCCACTTTTGGGTAATATAGCTATGTGGTTCTCCAGATATTGTTGGACTCCCAACTCCCATGAGCCTCTGGCGGGATGGCCAGCAATCAGGCATGATGGGAACTAGACTAGCAACAAGCGAAGGGTCGCAGCCTACCTATCCCTGCTGAAAAGGCGATAGCTCTCTACCTCCAAGGTATTTTGATCCAAGGTTCTCTTCTTCAGCTCTGCTATTTGTGTTAAGAGAGAATGGATGAAACAGAAGGCTGATAAGAGTGTGGCTTAGCATATTTTAGCTTGGAAATCAAACCGGCTTATCCTGGTCCCCCACAGAAGCCCTATTGGGGCATGCTGCTCGCACGTAGATCCTACACGTGAGCAAGGAGAAAGAAGCACCTTAAGTTGCTCCCCCTTTATGGGTATTCTCCTCCTGCTCCACAACTTGGAAGCTGAAGTAGGAGCCTCCACGACTTGTGGAGCAGAGACTCCATGCTTCAGATTTTCCCCTCCAACCCCAGGAGGTTGCTGGAAACAGTGGTCGGGGGGAGTGCTGTTGTGCTCAGGTCCACCTTGTGGTCGTGGGGCTTCCCAGAGGCTTCTTCTTTCTTCTTTGGTGATTACCCATAGCCGAGTAAGATTGTCTTCCATGAAGACGGTTTTAAAAGTGAGCATGTAAGTGACTGTGGAGGCCAATTCTGGATCCTTCCACAGTGGGGACATAGGTTGATCACAGTGAGGGTTTGCCAAGCGTGCCTTCCTCTTAGCTCATTTCTCCCTTTCGTCCTGAGTTCCAGCGTCTTCAAAGCCCATGACACCTTTGGTAAAGGCTGTTCTCCAACTGGAGCGCTCGCAGGACAGTGTTTCCCAGTTGTTGGTGTTTATATGACGTTTTTAAAGATTTGCCTTGAGAGAGTCTTTAAACCTCTTTTGTTGACCACCAGCATTACGCTTTTCATTTTAAAGTTCAGCCATGTGGTTGGCCGCTGTGAGAACAGGATTCTGTTCTCAATAGGCCACTGGCGAGATCCAGCAGGGCTCCTGTTTCTCTTTTATGTTCTGTTTCTCTCTTATTTTGCACCCTCCAGCTCATGGAGGGCGATGGAGACAGCAGCACAGGGGGAAATGGGGTTTAGGACATTCATCCCCATTCACTCTGCTCCTATGCAGTCAGATCTATCTATCTATATCTATCACGGGTGGCACTGTGGGTTAAACCACAGAGCCTAGGACTTGCCAATCAGAAGGTTGGTGGTTTGAATCCCTGTGACGGGGTAAGCTCCCGTTGCTCGGTCCCTGCTCCTGCCAACCTAGCAGTTCGAAAGCACGTCAAAGTGCAAGTAGATAAATAGGTACCGCTCCGGTGGGAAGGTAAATGGCGTTTCCGTGCCCTGCTCTGGTTCGCCAGAAGCAGCTTAGTCATGCTGGCCACATGACCCAGAAAAACTGTCTGCAGACAAACGTCGGCTCCCTCGGCCAGTAAAGCGAGATGGGCGCCGCAACTCCAGAGTCGGCCACGACTGGACCTAATGGTCAGGGGTCCCTTTACCTATATCTATCTATCTATCTATCTATCTATCTATCTATCTATCTATCTATCATCTATCTATCTATCTATAACTCCCATCATCCCTTGTCATTTGCTGCCCTGGCAGGGAATGATGGGAGTTGGAGTACCAACATCTGGAAGGCTGCAAGTTCCCTGTCCCTGCTATAGGCAAAATCAAATTGGAAAAGTTATCTCAGAGTTTCCCAAACTTGGGTCTTCATCTGTTTTTTTGGACTACAACTCCCATAATCCCTGGCCACTGGTCCTGCCAGCTAGGGTTGTCGGGAGTTGTAGTCCAAAAAACAGATGGAGACCTGTTATTTGCTCTGTTATTTCCTCCTGTCCTTAGCTGAGAGGAATAATTCAGGTATCTTCTTTATAGGTGAAGATAAGCAGCGCCGAAACATTTGAGGTGATGTCCATCCCAGAGGAACGGAATTGCCAAAGCTCTGAAAATCTGCTTGCCTTTTTCAAGTGCCTGTTTAACAATATTTGGCAGTCGGGCATGTCTAATGAAACCACAATATCAGCGAGCCTGTATGGAGAGAAAACCTGTTTCTGGGTGCAGCCTACGAACAAAGCACCCTTCACTGTACACACAAAACTAAACAGTGAGTCACTTTATTTAATCTGTTCGTAAAGTGCGCTTGTGTTATTGGAAGGATGCACAACAAGGGAGCGACTAGTTTAAAAATGAAGCAATGTGGACTTTCCCCCATTTTTTCCATTCTGTTCTGTTTTAGTGTTGGATCGGACACTCTTTCTGCTGTTTCTCACCGGAATCCTTCTCTTTCATTTTGCACATAATCTGAGCAGGTGAGATTCAGCTCTGATTCACTGGGTGTGAATTTTATTTTAACTTGCTCTTCACGAAAAAAGGGATGATCCGTTGGCTGGAAGAAAAGCACTTGGGTTGCGGTGGGGAAGAGACTTTGGAGACATAAACCCTTGTTAGTGGGCACAGGGAAAGGTTGAGGTTTTCTCTCCCATGCACCACTTTTGCTCTGAAAAACCAACCACTCGTCTCTCACTGTATATATATGATCAGGGGAGACCTGTGCCTTAAATATGTCAGCTTCTATTGCACAGAGTTTGATCCAGAGTTGCAGGAAATCTGTGTGCACACAGCTTCCCCCTTCCATCACACAAAATTTGATCTAAGAAACATATCGTGGCCGTGGCAGTTTTTGAAACCTTTTTGCAAACAGTGCACCTGCTGGAGAGAGACAGGTAGTCAGCTCATCCATTGAGGAAGAGAGACAAAAAAAATAGCTAGCCTCACTCTTTGGCTTTCCAGCCTTCTCATGTTGAGCAGGGAAAGTCTGAAGGGGGAGTGTTATACCTGTTTGCTTGAACATAGGGAGAAGGCTCCGTACGATTGAGATCCTTGCATGGGATGGTTGGAAATGGAGAGGGTGGGACTGGTGGATTGGAGTCAGAGGCAGCCAGTCACCCCACGCCTCTAACTTATGTAAATATTTCCCGAGCAGAGCTTAGGAGGAGGAAAAAAATGGGGGTTGTGAGACTATGCAGGGACCCAAAGAGAGAGAGAGAGAGAGAGAGAGATTGAGGGTGCTCCCTAAGGTATATTCAGGGAAGGTCAAATAATGTGCTATGTATAGGTATCCTCACCCATAGGTCTCTAAAGTTTTAGTAAAATTGTGTTTTTGCATTTCTGTGTGTCTGAAACCACCTGCCCGTCCACAAAAGTTCTAACAGCACCCCTCTGCTCTCAAAACAGGAGTATCACATTCTATTATTCTGCTGGAGTCACATTCGGTGTCCTTGCCACTCTTGTCTTTCTCCTTTTGATGCTTAAAAGATTTATTCCCAAGGTAAGTGTACCGCTGATAACATAAAACAGGCTAGATAAGTATATCGATGCTAAACTCTGCTTTTCAATATCAATTTGCTTTTCATCCATTCCCGGGCTCCCGAAAGAAATGATGTTATCGACGTATGATTCCTTTAAACAGCAACAGGTCACAGCCAAATTTCTGACATTATTTGTGCAGTTAATTATTCTGTCCTTCCAAGAAGCTCCTCTGAAATAATGGTTCTTTCCTTCGTTCCAACCTCTTCTTGGAGGAACCGGTAGCCCTGCAGACGTTGGCGGACTTCAATTCTCATCAGCCCTGCCGAGATAGCAAGTCATAGGATCATAGAATTGTAGAGTTGGAAGGGATTGAACCTGCAACCTTGGCGTTATCAGCGCCATGCTCTAACCAACCGAGCTAATCAACGATCAGGAATGATGGAAGTTGTAGTCCTTCAACAACTGGAGGGCTTGGCTTAGTGGGCAAGTCTAAGGCAAATGAAGCATTTGTATAATTCTTGACATAGTTTTGTTTTTCATCATGGGACAAACGATTCTGCAAGCAATAGCCTGGTCACTCTAGCCTGGAATCCCAGTGTGTGCTTTGCCCCGAACCCTAAATCCCTGGCTTCATCTACTCCATGGGTAGGCAAACTAAGGCCCAGGGGCCGGATCTAGCCCAATGGCCTTCAAAATCCAGCCTGCGGACGGTCCGGGAATCAGCATGTTTTCACATGAGTAGAATGTGTCCTTTTATTTAAAATGCATCTCTGGGTTATTTGTGGGGCATAGGAATTCATTCATTTCTCTCCCCCCCCAAACAAAAATATAGTTTGCCCCCCCACAAGGTCTGAGGGACAGTGGACCGGCCCCCTGCTGAGGAAGTTTGCTGACCCCTGGTCTATTCCATCGTTCAACTTCCTGTGTGGAGTAGGAAATTCTCTTACAATGCCCCTTCAAAGCTTCCCACTCAGGGGGGATGCTCAGAGCAGATTTTGTGCATGCACACGAAAGCTCATACCAAGAACTAACTTAGTTGGTCTTTAAGGTGCTACTGGAAGGAATTTTTTTTGTTCAGATTTTGTGAGTGCAGCTTCACCTCCCCCTTCACACAACTCCCAGCAGCCCACAACCAGCATGGCTGATGGGGCAGAGATGATGGGAAGTTGCAATCCAGTAGCATCATCGTGGCATTAGACTGGGGAATAATATTAGTAAACTGACAAACCTAGACAGCATCTTAAAAAAGCAGAGACATCACCTTGCCAACAAAGGTCTGTATAGTTAAAGCTATGGTTTTCCCAGTAGGGATGTATGGAAAGCTATGGTTTTCCCAGTAGTGATGTATGGAAGTGAGAGCTGGACCATAAAGAAGGCTGATTGCCAAAGAATTGATGCTTTTGAATTATGGTGCTGGAGGAGACTCTTGAGAGTCCCATGGACTGCAAGAAGATCAAACCTATCCATTCTTAAAGAAATCAGCTGTGAGTGCTCACTGGAAGGACAGATCCTGAAGCTGAGACTCCAATACTTTGGCCACCTCATGAGAAGAGAAGACTCCCTGGAAAAGACCCTGATGTTGGGAAAGATGGAGGGCACAAGGAGAAGGGGATGACAGAGGACGAGATGGTTGGACAGTGTTCTCAAAGCTACAAACATGAGTCTGACCAAACTGCGGGAAGCAGTGGAAGACAGGAGTGCCTGGCGTGCTCTGGTCCATGGGGTCACGAAGAGTCAGACACGACTAAACAACAACAACAATTAGCAAACTGCCAGCATATTTCACATGTGACTTAAAAGGGAAACGGCAGCAGGAAGTTTGCGTTGCGTGAGAGACATTAGAGGAGTGTTGAGAAATTATAGGGGTGTTGAGTGGGTTCGTAAAAGAGTCCTCTTCCCTTACCTACTTTATAGGCTCAGCCTGGTACCTGGATGTAGGTAACACACCAGTAAGAATTAAAAGTACAGTCGTACCTTGGAAGTCGAACAGAATCTGATCCGGAAGTCCATTTGACTTCCAAAACATCCGGAAGCCAAAGCGGGCTTCTGATTGGCTGCAGGAAACTCCTGCAGCCAATCAGAAGCTGCGGAAGCCCCAGCGGACGTTTGGCTTCCAAAAGAATGTTGAAAAACCGGAACAGTCACTTCCGGGTTTGCGGCTTTCAGGAGCCAAAATTTTCGAGAACTAAGCTGTCTGAAAACCCAGGTACGACTGTGCATGAGACGGCGTCTTTATCTGATTGAGAATGCAGCCTATTTATCCGCTTTAGGCAAAGCTGTGCCTTTTGCATCCGGTTTCTCCACATTCCAGGCTGATGTCACCCCCCCTGCCCCCCCGATTATGTTAATGTGTTGACATGGGTGCTGACATGATCGTGACATCTCTGTTGCACATTCACACAGCCTTTAGGAAATGTGATAATATGCCCCTGTTCACTTGAATTCTGATTTACAAGACGGTTGTTTGAAACGTACTGTCGGACTAATGGCCTGCGTTTTGTGTCAGGTTTTTATTTTGGGTGGGGGGGAGATTGTCATATCTAGCAAAAGGTGGGCTCCATGCGCATGAACCTATATGTACACTAGTGGCCAAAATTGTGGAAGTGTATTTCTGAGGTTTGATGGCTCATAACACCACTTTTTTGGGGGGGAGTAATACCATAAAATTATATATCAATGGAAAGATAATTTAATGAAGAATGTAATGCAACAAGGTTTGTTCAGTTATCTGTATTCTATCAAAAGTTATAGCCAAATAACCATGAAAAGGCGTGTTTAGAGAGCCAATCAGGTGCCATCTTGTTTTGGCAATGATGGCTCATACCACCACTTTTTGAGGGGAGTAATATCATAAAATTATTTATCAATGGAAAGCTAATTTAATGAATAATTATATATCTTTCCATTGATATATAATTTTTTCGTATTACGCCCCAAAAAAGTGGTGTTATGAGCCATCAAAGCTCGGAAATACACTTTCTCCAAAAGGTTTCAACAATTTTGGCCACTAGGGTATGCACAAACAAACAAATTGCCATTTTTGTTCATCTGCCTCCCTTTTTATCTTCTCTCACCATTGTTAGGTAAGCACTTTCTGGATTTTAATGAGCGGCTGCTGGTTCTCTTCCCTCTATTTTCTTTACACATGGAAAGAGGATTTGAAATGGCTGTGGCATCACTGCACACTCTATGTACTAGGTAAGAGAATGAATAGAAATAGAGAACTGAAAGTGAACATTAGGCTGTGTCACACAGAAGGCATTGTCATTCATAAAACAGAAAATTTCTAAAATGGCACTTCCCCCTCTAAGGTTTTAAAGTTGCAGCCATTGGCTTTGTTCACAAGTCAATATTGCAATATCTAAGAAACGAAAGAGAAGTTCTCCTGGCTTGGATGCAAGCCAGGTTTGCTCACGGGAATAAGATGGTTTGAGCATATTAGACCAATCCTGGTCCAACTGCACTGGCTACCAATTAGTTTCTGGGCCCCATTCAAAGTGCTTGTTTTGACCTATAAAGCCTTAAACGGCCCAGGACCGCAATACCTCAAGGACCGCCTCTTCCCATATGAACCTACCCGGACCCTGAGATCATCTTCTGAGGCCCTCCTTCGTGTGCCTCCTCCTCGAGAGGTCCGGAGGATTGCAACATGAGAACAGGCCTTCTTTGCAGTGGCTCCGTCTATGGAATGCTCTCCCCAAGGAAGTTCTCCTGGCACCTTCATTATACACCTTCAGGCACCAGGAAAAAGTGTCACTTTTTAACCAGGCCTTTGGCTGCTCTATTTGACATCCTATACCCTTTTAAAATGTGGCTCTTTTGGGGGGGGGCGGGGTGTTATTGGGCTGTTGCTTTTATTCTGATTATATATGTTGTGATCTTTTTTGTGAACCACCCTGAGGCCTCCGGGTACATTATTATTATTAATAATAATAGTAACAACAACAAGAAGTTCAGCATCAGCTTTTCACAATGGCCAAACAGAGATCTATGGGAAGCCTGTAAGCAGGACGTGAGCACAACTGTACAGTGGTACCTCAGGTTACATACACTTCAGGTTACAGACTCTGCTAACCCAGAAATAGTACCTTGGGTTAAGAACTTTGCTTCAGGATGAGAACAGAAATCGTGCTCCGGCGGTGCGGCGGCAGCAGGAGGCCCCATTAGCTAAAGTGGTTCTTCAGGTTAAGAACAGTTTCAGGTTAAGAACAGACCTCCAGAACGAATTAAGTACTTAACCCGAGGTACCACTGTGCTCTCCTCTAGCTTAGCACTACATCTAAACTGCATGTCATTGTTTTGTTTCACTCCAAACCATGACCTGTAACCAAGGTTTGCGCTTGTCTTACTGATTGTGGTTTGTTTGGATGTAACCCTAAGCCAGCGATCGTGGTTTGTTTCTCCCTGGCAACAGCAGGAAAGAGCAAAGGGGGTGAGACCAATAGGGTCACAGCAAACCATTGCCCACGGTTTACTGTGACGAGCAGGGTGCCCAATAAACAATGGCCATTGTTGTGGGACCTTGCAATTAGGCTGATATCCTGTGCACACTTACATTGGGGGTAAGCTCTGTGGAAGGCAATAGGGACTTGCTTCCAGTAAATAGGGAAGGTATTGGGCTTCATAATTGAGCTCACTTCAGTTTCTTTTTAAACTTTTGTCCTAATGAGATGTTAAAATCTTCCCTTAGGTTTTTTTTTGAAATGAATGTGCACCTCAGCTTTTTTATTCACATAAAGAGGTTACGCCGGAAACCGAATGTGTGAGCTTGCCCACAGGCAAGTTTTATTATTTATTTATCAATTAATTTTATTTATTTATTTATTTATTTTTATTTATTTATTCCACAAGGTGGAAAGCAGACTTTGCAAATAAATTTATCAAAATGATTAGCTCGCCTGCCTTTCGTACGGTCACGTGCGACATTGCAGCACCATGGAAGCTCCCTTCCAGTTGAAGTCATTTTGCCTGGTCTCCTAGAACCGATTCTCACCACAGATAATAGGGCAAGGGGCAATTTACTGGCTTGGAATAGGCTAAGGTAGTAGAGTTCCTTCCTTGTTGATCTTTGCATGGTTTTGTCCTTTGCTTTTCCAGGGTATTGCCTGATAGTTGGATCCATCAGTTTTGGTTTTTGTCACAAGCATGGGCCACTCAAGAGTGAACAGAGTATGAACCTTCTGATGTGGACGCTACAATTTGTAGGCTTGGTTTTCATTTATGTTGGCATTTCCATTCCAGTGGTTGCCTATGCAGTCATTGTCATCATGCTGTGTTCAAAAATCCTGCATTATCCTCTTAGAGTATTCGGCTACGTTGGCAGGTTAGTATCCTTTTGGGCTGCTAAACCACTGGATGAAACAACCCCCTTTAATGGACGTTTCCTCCCACCGTGTATGGAATGCAGGATCTGCCCACATGTGTTGGCTTGGATCACGTCACTTAAGAAATATTATTTTTATTGGTTCTGGAGAAAGCATGAGTTGGAAGGGACTTGGGTGGGAGTTGGCCATCCTCTAATACGGGCCTCCATCTGTTATAGTCTATGTATACCTTGGCAGTACGCTTCTCTTGTCAATAATACACAAGATTGCACAAACAGTGCATTCTAAAATAAAGCACGAGCGCACCTTTTCCACCACATAGAATCATAGAGTTGGAATAGACCACAAGGGCCATCGAGTCCAACCCCCTGCCAAGCAGGAAACACCATCAGAGCACTCCTGACATATGGTTGTCAAGCCTCTGCTTAAAGACCTCCAAAGAAGGAGACTCCACCACACTCCTTGGCAGCAAATTCCACTGTCGAACAGCTCTTACTGTCAGGAAGTTCTTCCTAATGTTTAGGTGGAATCTTCTTTCTTGTAGTTTGGATCCATTGCTCCGTGTCCGCTTCTCTGGAGCAGCAGAAAACAACCTTTCTCCCTCCTCTATGTGACATCCTTTTATATATTTGAACATGGCTATCATATCACCCCTTAACCTCCTCTTCTCCAGGCTAAACATGCCCAGCTCCCTTAGCCGTTCCTCATAAGGCATCGTTTCCAGGCCTTTGACCATTTTGGTTGCCCTCCTCTGGACACGTTCCAGTTTGTCAGTGTCCTTCTTGAACTGTGGTGCCCAGAACTGGACACAGTACTCCATCTTCCCTTGCAGCTACTTTCACGACTCGCAAGAAGGGGCTGTTTGTTTTCCAATCTGCCTTTTAAAGAAAGGATGTCATGAGTGGCTGTAAGGCAGGTGCTGTTTTAGGAGCACACATATAAAAATAGGAATATTGGGCAGGAGCCAGTGAATAAACTCCCTGCACAGAAGGAACTTGCAAGGACCTTGGCTTCCACAATGGGGCTTTCCCTCAAGCTCTCTGGCCCCTGTGCCTTCCCCAAATTGGCTCCAGAGGGGGGAATAATAATAATAATAATAATAATAATAATAATAATAATAATAATAATAAAAAATTTTATTTATACTCCGCCCTCCCCAGCCAAGACCGGGCTCAGGGCAGCTAACAACCAATAATAAAAACAAGTTGATTGAAATACAACTTAAAAAACAAGATTAAAATACAACATTAAAACAATTAAAACATTAAAGAACATTAAAGAAGAGGACTTACCCTATTCAGATAGAACAGCCAACATAGCACCATGCTGAATTCCTCCCCAAAAGTCAAGCAGTATTTTAATTTTAATTAATTTTAATTAGATCAGATTAAAATATAATTGAAAAGTTAATCGGTGTTTTAATTTGCAAATGCAGGGCTAAGGAGAAGGGGAAGCTTGGGAGTTTTTTGCCTTGTAGTATTTGTTATTTGAAAATATTGCTTCCTTCCCTGTTCCCTAGTGTTCTATATATGGTCTACAACCTGATGGGGAGAGCACTGTCTTATTTAGGATCAATTACAGTGGTACCTCTGGTTACGTACTTAATTCGTTCTGGAGGTCCGTTCTTAACCTGAAACTGTACTTAACCTGAAGCACCACTTTAGCTAATGTGGCCTCCCGCTGCCACCGCTGCGCGATTTCTGTTCTCATCCTGAAGCAAAGTTCTTAACCCGAGGTACTATTTCTGGGTTAGCAGAGTCTGTAACCTGAAGCGTATGTAACCTGAGGTACCACTGTACAGTACAGCTACAAACAAGTTCTAATTCCCCATTGTCACACACTTTTTTTGTATTTCAAATCCACGGAGCAGCTTTCGATTTGCCAGCTGTGGCCTTTTGTTTTCTCCTTTTCAGAAAAGCCAGCCGGCTCTTCACATCAGGAAAGTTGGAGGTTCGTTACCTGACTGAAGAAGAGTATCGGGAGCAGGGTGAACAGGAGACCCTCAAGGCCTTGGAGGACCTACGAACCTTCTGCCGTCGCCCCGATTTCCCCTCGTGGGTAGCAGTGGTGAAGCTGCAGTCGCCGCAAAGGTAGGAACTTTCTTCTTCCTTAGGCCAATCAAAATTTCACAGAATAGCATGCCAGCTTTTGAGTTCCACAGAACTCTTCATCAAAGCAGCAGGGGCGGTGTAAGTGTGGATCTTAGCTGATGGCAGTGCCATAGGCCTGCAGCTGGTGAGGGTCTTGAGGCAGAATTTATTCACAAAGTAGCTTTCCAAAAGAAAAGGGTGGCTTTCCCCCAAAGCGAGTCTGTATGAGAAGGATGTTAAGGAAGCATTCATTTGCTTTAGGCCAAGGGTGCAGGGAAGCTGTGGCCCTTTGGATGTTGTTGGACTACAATTCCCATCATCCCTATTGGCCATAGGGCTGGGGCTGATGGGAGGTGGAGTCTAACAGCATCTGAGGTCAAGGACATCGGTTCCCCATCCCTGGTGTAGGCTGAATCTAGGAGCCGCATACTAAGCTGAGTTGTTGTTGAGTTTTAATCAAGTTATAAACTGCCCTTCTGCAACAGGTTTATTATTATTTGGGGGGGGGGGTTGGGAGAAAGTTTTATTAACTCTTTTCACATTGCAATAAAAAACAAACTAGTAACACACACAAAAAAGCAAAAGAATAAAAGAACAGAGAAAAGGTTGTAGAGACAGGTAAGTAGACAGGTAAGTAGAGAATCCTCTCTCACAGATATATCTTTTGTCCCATACAGAAAAGGGTGCGTCCTGCCATCATAACTGGGGGCGTCCCTTTCATCTCTCAGCCTCTCACCCCTTTTTAGGGAAATTTTAATGCTTGATTTTTTATCGTGTTTTTAATATTCTGTTGGGAGCTGCCCAGAATGGCTGGGGAAACCTAGCCAGATGGGCAGGGTATAATTTATTGTTGTTGTTGTTGTTGTTACAGTGGTTCCTATGGATGCAAACGGGATCCGTTCTGGAGCCCCGTTCGCATCCTGAAGTGAACGCAACCCGCGTCTGCGCTGGTCGCGATTGGCCCCTTCCACGCATGACGTCATTTTGAGCATCTGCGCATGCGCAAGCGCAAGCGGTGAAACCCGGAAGTAACGCGCTCCGTTACTTCCGGGCCACCGCGGAGCGTAACCTGAAAACACTCAACCTGAAGCACATTTAACCCAAGGTATGACTGTATTATTATTACAGTGGTACCTCGGGTTACATACGCTTCAGGTTACAGACTCCGCTAACCCAGAAATAGTACCTTGGGTTAAGAACTTTGCCTCAGGATGAGAACAGAAATCGCGTAGCGGCAGGCCCCATTAGCTAAAGTGGTGCTTCAGGTTAAGAACCGTTTCAGGTTAAGAACGGACCTCAGGAACGAATTAAATACGTAACCAGAGGTACCACTGTATTATTATTACTACTACTAATACTGAGAGACTTCCCCTTTGCTGCCTCTCACACAGGGACCGTACCTCAACTTCACCCGCGTGCAATTCTTACCCAAATTCAGTAAGATAAAATAATTAAGGGAAATAATAGTAAAATACTTAGAGAGGAGAAAATAAGAATGGTAACAAAACAGAAAGCGATGGAAAGAAGGTTGAGAGCAACTTCCTACCATCCATCTGTTAGTTGTGCCAGCAAGTATTCCTCATCATAGTCCAGGTATCATTTATAACTGGCGACCAGTGCTAGCTTATGCTTGCTTTGGCCATTTTCCCCCCACTTGAAATGCAAAGACACAAACGTGTCTTGAAAGAAGTGGGAGATATTGCCGGTGCTAAGAACGCAGTGGGTGTCGTGGACAAGAGTTTCCGAGCGGCACTTTTATATATAGCGCTTTATGACATAGCTGTCAACCATCCCTTATTTGGCGGGAAACTCCCTTATCCCAGCACTGTGTCCTGCTGCTGTCCCTTATTGATGATGTCCCTTAAATTTCCCGGGTTTCAAAGGAAGCAGCTCCTCTCCCTCCCTCCCTGCCGGCCAGGGAGGAGGGAGGCTCCAACTGTGTTGCTTGGCTAACCGGCCCGCCCCCCTCCGGCCTCCTCTCACCAGCCTCGGCCCCCGGGAGCCCCTCCCTGCCGGGACTGAGGAGCCTTGAGAGGAGAGCGAGGGCAACCATAGAGAAAGCAGTTCAGAGAGAGGAGGAGGTGCAGGCTGGTGTTCCAAGGGCTAACCATAGAGGGGGAAAGCGGAGGAAGGACCGCAAGCGCTTCCCATAGAATTGTAGTGGTAGACTAGCATAGATGGTCTGATCTGCGGGTTTGCTTCGGGAACTATTCCCCCCACCCTCTTCCTCCCATCCCGCCTGAGGGAACTGAGAGCTGCAGATGGAGCACGAGAGAAAAGATACAGAACTGCAGCAGCATCTTCGTAGCTTGGACTTCGTTTTGCGCGAAAAGTGGTTGCTGCTTGTAGATATTTAATCGCAGTGTTTCATCAGCTGGTGTCTTGAGCAGTAATCTCTGGAAACGAAGGGCTAAAAACCGGTGCTGCTCTCCCAAATTATCCGGTCCCTTTTAACTTCGTATTTCAGCTGGTTGACTAAAATCCCTTATTTTGGCTGCTGGTCCCTTATTTTCAAATTTGTAAGTTGACAGCTATGCTTTATGCTCTCTCTCCTGCCCCATCCCTAGATTTGCAAAATTTGTCCTGGGGCTTCCGCACGTGTCGCCTGAAGAGGTGGCCGCCCACGACGAGCAGTACGGCTTGGGAGGGACCGCCTTAGAAGAGCAACTTTTTAATCCAGAGGCCGAGGCGGAGCCAGACCGCCAAGCGGAGCCCTGCGAGGTGGAGGAAGACCCCAAGGAAGAGGAACAAAGGCAAAACTTTTTCAGTAAAGATGTTCTCTGAGTCACACTGTCTGGAGGCAGCGAGGGAAACGCACCACAGTTTTGCAAGTGGGTAAGAATTTGCAGAACGGACCTTGGAAGGTTCTGCTTTCTGAACTGCACTGCAGGGGGCAGCCAAGGTTTTCCGAACAATTCTGCCGCTTCAGGTCTCTTTTTGCAACCTTTTAGGGTTGCAGAGATTTATCGGAGAACACGTCTGCTCCCCAAAGGTTTAACCAGAAGTTCTGCAAGTCTTTTGTTTTTTATTCCAAATCAGAGGCTTGCAGGGAAATCTCCTCTCTGCTGATAAACAAAAAACGAGGACCACTTTTATATGGTTTGTTTGCCCAATTGTCAAAAGACTCAACTTCTGGGGTGTTGAGCTCAGAAAACCAGCAAGAAGTTAAAGCGTAATAAAAAACTATTTTTTTAAAAAAATAAATTCGAAAGGTGAGGGTGAACCAAAGTTGTCAGTCTCTGGTTTTAACATGGTGCTGATGTTTAAGAGGGTGTTTGTAGCTCTGCTGCAATTATCCTCTTCCCTATTTACATATCCTGGTTTGGAATAAGTATGTGTCCTGTGGTAGAGGGAGGGCAGCATTTTCCACTATCGCATGGTGTGTATGGAAGTCCACAGCATCTTACGGGCCCCACATCCATACAGCTGTGGGTACAAGGCTTGCCTCCCCAACTCTCTGCTGAATGTCTGGATGTCTAGGGCAGCTCTGGGCAGGCCAGCAAGTGGGGTCTTGTTCTTCCTTCCAAACATACACCGTGGGGACTCTTAGGGACACAGTCCCCACCAGAGAAGAATGGCAAACCAAGCCGATGAACTATGCTGAAATGGCAAAGTTGACCGGAAAACTCAGGAACCAAGAGGACAAGAAGGGGGGAAATTCACAACTTACTTAAGAGACCACAGTAAGCAGATGGAAACATTGGCAGGGTTTTGATTTCACTTGTAGAGTAACAATTGTCATGGAAAATATGGAATGATGTGATAGTTAAAGAGTCTGGAGAAGATGCAGTTTTAAACGATTAAAAGGGGACTCCAGGGAAGGGGTGGAGGCAAGTTCTGAGATTCAGAGGAATCTCAATATATGGATATGTATTTGTTTGTTTGTTTTTTGTAATTTTGTATTGTAAAAACCAAATAAAAATGATTTAAAGAAAAAACCATAGACAAGCACACATCTTGGTCTCTGCTTTATCTTTTTTTTAATATAATTTTTATTAACAAACCAATCAAATCACATTAATTCCAAATTACAGAGCCAAATTTTTAAATTTTTGTTGGGGGTACCCATGCTTCGAGCTCAGAAAGGGATCCGATCCAATCATCTCTATTGCTGCTGTTTTGATGTTCACAGTTCTGTCCAAATAATATTCACATTTCTATCCATTCTTCTCTTTGTTTTCCTCGTCTTCTTGATGTTATCGTATATTTTTCCTTTCTCTGATAGTCTCCACAAGCGAGTTGAAAACAAACATACAGTGGTGCCTCGCAAGACGAAATTAATTCGTTCCGCAAGTTTTTTCTTCTTGCGAGTTTTTCATCTTGCGAAGCACGGTTTTCCATAGGAATGCATTGAAAATCAATGCGTTCCTATGGAAACCGCCTGCAGACCAGGTCCAGGGACAGTCTGTCCACCGACCTCTTCTGAAGGCTGGGGGGGGGAAGGGCTTTTAAAATCGCCCCGGACAGCGGAGAAGTCCCCTGCTGTCCCGGGGTTTTTAAAAAACCTCTCCGCCCCTCCCCCGCCAGGCTTCGGAAGGCTGCTCCGAAGCCTGGCGGCGGGAGGAGGTCTTTCCGCCCCCCCGCCAGGCTTCGGAGCAGCCTTCCGAAGCCTGGCGCGGGGAGAAGGTCTCTCCGCCCCCCGCCAGCCTTCGGAGCATCCTTCCGAAGCCTGGCGCGGGGAGAAGGTCTCTCCGCCCCACCGCCAGCCTTCGGAGCAGCCTTCCGAAGCCTGGCGCGGGGAGAAGGTCTCTCCGCCCCCCGCCAGGCTTCGGAGCATCCTTCCGAAGCCTGGCGCGGGGAGAAGGTCTCTCCGCCCCACCGCCAGCCTTCGGAGGAGGTCCGAGGACAGTGGGGAAGACGCGCTGCGCTTCCCCGTTGTCCCGGAGATTTCCCTATGGGCTTTCATCTTGCGAAGGAAGCCCATAGGGAAATTCGTTTTGCGAAGCGCCTCCAAAACGGAAAACCCTTTCGTCTAGTGGGTTTTCCATCTTGCGAGGCGTTCGTCTTGCGGGGCAACACTGTATTATAGTCCTATGTGGATTTTTCATTTCTCCAAGAGCCATATTCAAACAGATGCCATTTCAACACTTCTGTACAAAACAATCTTAACGTCTGCCATTACTCTTCGCAGGCCTGTCACTCCTTCCTCGATCTTCTTATGGGGTTCTGCCAGGTCATACTCAAGAGTCCAATATGATAACAAATCCGTTGGCCTCCTCCCCCTCGATCGTAAATCTTGCAACAAAGCCTGCCTCTAACGAGTCTCTTTTTATAAACTGCGTCATTCCAAAAGCCTTTCATTCCTTTCCAGATATTCCACAAACCATGTCTTTGGTTGGCAATTCATTTCCACACAGTTCTTAATCATCCCGCTTATAATTAATTGTTACAACGGTTCTTCTTGGGGGGGGGGGGGATTGTTAGGTAATCACATAAGAAGAAAAAAAGAAAAGCCCCCCCCCCTTTCCGTCCCATTCCAACATACCAACAGCTTTGATGTGTGTGTCTTCTTGATATATTTTCCTGTTGAATCCAGCCCGTCGCTCAACTTCACAGAGGTCACTTCACCTAGCAGTCTTAACTCCCTTTCTTCACTCGAAACATGTGCATTTGCTGCTCTTTAATTGTTTATTTTGAGCTGCTGCAACCAGGCCGCTATCAGAGACAGTGTCAGGGAGATCCATAAACCCACACAAGGGCTGTGCGCCTAGTGCCCTCAACCCCTGCATCTTTCAAACTCGGGGGTGATTTATCGGCAACCGCAGGCAAAAGCAGTGTTTCCCCATTCCCTGGGGTAACAAAGGGAGGCTGCATACTCCCATATCAGCCTCTTAATTACCTCATGTGAGCCGGAGAGATGGTGTTGTCGGCCATCTTCCAATGCGCCCCTAGCGGCCCCCTCTTGGTCTCTGCTTTATCACAAGTGGTGTTGAATGTTTTATTTTACATAAAACAAGCCTGTTTGTATATCACATGCAGGATGTGTTTTAAATTCTCTTAATGTACTTTTAATCTTTTGCTGGAAGCCGCCGAGAGTGGCTGGGGAAACCCAGCCAGATTATTATTATTATTATTATTATTATTATTATTATTATTATTATTACTATTATTATTATTAATTATGAGATTGCATGGAACTAATGGAACGCTCCGCAAAGGAGCATTTGATATGGGTTAGGAGAGATTCTTGTAGTGGTGGAGTGTGCGATTTTGACAGCTGTTGATGGTGTGTATTCAGTACACTGCATGCTGAGCTGATCCCTTTATTTTCCCTTTCTCGGGTGGATAATCCGGTTCAGAGTCTTTATCTTTCTACCTCACAAGGATTATTTGCAAAGCTTAAAAAAACAAAGGGAAAGATATATTTAAGTACATTCTGAAATCTCGGGAGCCTGGGAAGGGGGAGAGGAGAGAGAGATCACAGCCAAGATTCAAATCAGTACGAATGACTACGCTGCTCATGCAAGACAGCTTTTAAAGCTGAGCTCGACCGCCCAAGGGGACTTCGAAAGGCAGGGTCTGTTCAGGCACAATATTCTCTTAAAAGTAGAGGAAGCAGAAGCATGAGCCGGAAGACTCCCAACGCTGTCGCCAGGAGGGGAGCCTTGCAAAGCACATCTGTATCCAGCAACAGCCGAGGATTCAGAGCAGCGAGATTTTGAATGGGCAAGGAAGCGAAGGTGATATTCTGCCCACTCCCTGTAGGGCTAGAGTTGGGATGGGTAAACGGTGGGTCTGGAGAACAGCAGACATACCATTTTGTGCTTTTAAATACCAAGGATGAGCAAAGTGGCTCCCCAATAAATCAATAAGATTGTTTGTTGCACAAAGGTGCCTCTACGAGTCGTTTTTGGCGATTAATGAATTTCTGGTGAAGGAGACACAGGGGTGCCAACTATAGGGGGCTCTGGGTACCCAAGCTCCCACAAAATTTTTGTTGTGGGTGCTCAGCAGCCGCATCACAGGGCCCCCGACACAACGTCTGGTGCCTCGGGAAACACCGGAAGTCACGCCAGAGACTTCGCAAGACCTCAGAGATGCTGTCAGAGGCCTCACAAGACCTTGGAACGTGACTTCTGGTAGCACTGGAAGTCTGGTTCCAAGGCCAGGGGGCGCGTGTGATGTCATGACATCACATCACAGTGTGACATCGTGATGTTGCAGTGTGACATCATGATGTTGCAGTGTGACATCATGACATCACGGGCACCCATAACATGGGTCCCAGGTTGGCTCCCCTAATGAGGCGTATGCAAAAAATAAAAAAGCAGCTGTGTCCCTTCATGGTTTTTCCATTTCTTAAAAAGCACACAATCCCACTGTCCACAATTTTAAAAGTTTACAGTCCCACTGTCCACAAAAATATAGTTACCTGTGCCGACTCCATGCAGTTGTATGAGCTTGGACGTAATAATAATTGAGCATTGCCAGAGATCTGTTTTACATATACAGTGAAATTTTATTTCTCTCACTACATCTTAACAATTTTCACAAATACGAAAACCCGTGTACGGTCTCATCGCCCGCGTGTAACGAAGGAACAGGTTCAACAGACAATTCAGACGTGTAAACGTTAACGCGTAAGCTCAAAGCGTTACAACGCAGCTGCTGCACATTAAGGTGTCACTGGCAACGTTAGCCATGTGAATCTCTCTACGAATTAGCTAAAGAGAGGGATTAAAATTTTATTTTATTTTTTAACTGTTTTTAGCCTGTCATCTGCTAGGTGTTTTCCTAACCTCCACACACACGTACCCCAGCTGTAACATAATAAATACAATTCTGATTCTCTCTTTTAAAGGACACTTAAACAAGTCATGAGAAATTTACAGTACATTTAAGTGGAAGTGCAAAAAAAACCAAAACACTTATCAACTACTCTCTGTTGTTTGGTCCCAGGTGTCCACGTCTAGATTCTGTAAGGCTTATGCACTGGGAAGACCCCATAGTATTCCATGCGGAAATCTGAGGGGCTCTTCTGCCTTCCTCACAACCTAGCTTGAGGTATTCCGTTACGTGGTCTGCATTCAAGCTTTGCCTAGAACAGATCTAAAAATCTGACATGCTTCCTTGCAAGCAACCTTCGCCAAGCCTTGGGCCCCACTCCAGCCTTTTGGGACTACAACTCCCAGAAGTCTCAGGGTCACACTGTTGTGTTTGGGGCTGATGGGAGATGCAGTCCAAAACACCTGGGTGGTGGACAGCAGGCTGTACATTTCCGTCCGCCTTTTAAAAGGATTGATCGCCTGCGGCCATCGCTTGTCTCGATTACACGGAATGTAATGTCTCTCCCCGTCGCCACCCAAAAGCCAGCTCAGGAAATGAATCTTAGTATACAGGCTGGTCTGCCCAGGGGTGTAAGTGCTGGGGTGGGGTGGGGGGCAAACACAGCCATTTGCCACGTCGCTTGGCTGCCAGAAGACAACAGTGGTTTGGTTCTGGGCTGCCTTTCAGTATGAGGGCAACCCTGCCCTTTTTCAGCAGCTGTTCCTCAGGAGAGAAAGCTTTTAGCAACCCTCTTGAGCCTCAAGGCTTCGGCCTGGAATAAATAATAATGTTAATAATTTTATTATCTATACCCCACCTGCCTGGCTGGGTTGTCCCAGCCACCATAACATTTCTTTTCTCAGCAATAATCAGCAAAATCGGGTTCGACTAACATTTGGGAAACATGAAAAGAAAAGAAACCTGAATCTGCCAGTGTATTTGACAAGCAACACAAAGTGTTGTCGCGACAGCTCAAAACGTACGGTGCCGATTTTTCATTTACGTAGGCTGGCTCTCCTGTCATTCCAGCTGTGTTTATATTAATGATTTCACCTTCTCCTAACCAAGAACCATTAGGAGTTGTGTCCCAACCCTTTTGGCAGCCCACAGGCACTTTAAATGTACCCCACACATCGAGTGGGGAACTGGCAGTCTGCCACCCCCAAATGTTGCTGGACTCCAGCTCCCATCAGCCACAGCCCATGGTCAGGAATCATGGTATGTGTAGACCTAGCAATGTCTAGAGAACCGCAGGCTCCTCACCCCTGCTATAAATAAATATAACCGCCCCCCCAATAAAATAAATTTTACACTATTGTGAGATAAAACTTATTGGCCCTGATCAAGAAGTGCAGTGGCTGAGCTCACAAGGATCCCCTCTTGCACCAAACAAAAGGTGCTGTCAGCACGAACCACACGTGAATCCTTATATGGGTTTTCCCTGGCAAGACTTGGGTGTCCCCCAAGTCCAAAAAAGCATTCTGACATCCTATGTGAGCTAGGAGAAGAGCCATCTGTCCCAGATGTGCATATGTGGCTCCTGCCTCTCAGCATGAACGCAAATACCCCATAGCTGACTACAACAGGGTTGGAGAGGAAAGATTCACCTCCACAGACTGTTTCTCCCCGCGTTGGGTTGGGTCAACAGGGTCCCATATTCTCACAAACGGAACAATTACAGTCAAGTGTGGTTTTTTATGCGTAACGCCGAACCTACACAACACAAACACAAGCCCTAACCCACAGCCTCGTAAACGAAGGGTTGTAGGCAGCCAAATAGTTTTGATTCAGTCTAAATGCCCTTACCAATGCCCTGCGGCCTGGCCAGAGAGCAGTGAACAGCAACCTGGCCAGTTCAAAAGGTTCCAAGGCTCGTTTTTAACACAGAACTCAACTGGCCCAAAGCTATTCAAAGTTCCTGAAAAGTCTTTACAAAAGACAGAATTCTAAGCCGCTCCTTCATTTAGGTATTTAACTAGCGTAGTCTCTCTATAGAGTTTCAGTAGTTTATGCAACTCTCCTTGGGAAACTAATATGCCTCCCAATAAATTAACATAGATTTAGGGTGGGTGGGTGGAGAGAAATACCTATGAATTCTCTTTTCCCCTTCCCTAAGAACTGATTTTAAAAATAATAATAATTCATTGTCTCGAGCAAGAAGGAATGCAAGGCAGCATTCCTCTTTCAGAACAGAAGCAAACCTTCCTTTCACAAATTAAATCCACTACCAAGTTAGATTTCCGTTTTGTTTACGCACAAATGGACCCCAAACCTCGTTCCCGCAAAGGTTGAAAAGCGTTTTGTGTGGAATATTTTAACTCCTCTGCTAGTTATTTTGACACCGGCCTCTTCTGGCCTAGCTTTCCTAGGTTTTTAGTCCTTCCTGCCACAGGCCTATTGGGCTTTGACACAGAAAAAGGCCTTAAATATTTAAAAATGCGTGCTGTGTCAGGTTACCATCGCGGAGATGAAGGGAGCTGCAGTTTCAAGCTTTTCGTTTCAGCATTCCTCTCAGCTCCCCCCAAAGAGCAGGATCCAGTGCAGCAAGATGAAGACAGGCAGCAAAGGCCTATTCCTGCCCTGCCTCAGGAGGCTGAGCGCTGCAATCTGCGGGAGCTGGGTCTGGATCAGGGCAGCCTGGGCTGAGGTGGGTTTCAGGAGCTGCCGTAGGTACAGAAGTCTCTGCAGACGCATCACTGCTTTGATTCTGAGGGACGCTTGGTGCAGAGTCATGACTATTGTTGGCTTTCTAGGAAAGAGAAAGGATCCCATGTAAAAATGCATACTTGCGGTTTTTCCCGCTGCTCAGGAAAGCGCACATATCCTTCTACAGCAGGTAAGCCAGGCAGCCTTGTCAGAACAACAGCAGCAACGAAAAACATCATAGACAGCACAGCACATAAGCGTTAAAAGCAATTAGGGGGAAGCGCGATCATACCCAGGTAAAAACGTTGGACAGCAAGATGTCAAAAAACTTACCTTGCTTATTATCTTTTCCCAACTGCTCTTCCCCAAGAAGCATGCATGAAAAAAACTTGTTGTATTTTAAGGCAAAAAACGGTCTCTCGAAATGTTACATAGGCAATAACGCAGCACATCCCTATGGCTTGTTAACACATTTTGGGGCTCCTCTGCACATACTTTGCTTGACATATTTCCCGTGTAATCCTTTGCATTAGCGCCACAGCGAGTTAAGAGTTTGCTATTTCTGGAGCTAAGCTATGAATATTTCAGGAGACTTACTAAGCAGCAGGCCATTTTCCTACTCATGGAAAAAAGTGTGGGGGGAGGGGAGATTGTAACATTTTCTCAGGTATTTTTAACGAGTTCGTTTCTACAATTTGCAAACATGAAGCTAAAGCTAAAAGTTAACACGACCCCCCCCCCCAAATCCAAACACTAAACAAATCCCACAGACCACTGCGGCCCAATTGGAACATGGCAGCAGGCTTGTGTATTCAGATCTCCCTACTAGCTTGGGTCTGATGGCTGCAAACGGGCCATATTCTTTCCTGACTCTAATGTGGCTGACATCTATCATTCAAGGGCTGAGATGCTTATCCCTGGGTGCTTTAGATAGTAGTGGAACAGATTCTTGTGCAAAAGTATCAATGAGCTATCAGCAGTGGCGTAGCGTGGGTTGTCAGCACCCGGGGCAAGGCAAGTAATTTGCGCCCCCTAACCCGTGGATTTGCGCCCCCTAACCCTAACCCCCAGATGTTGCGCCCAGCCCCCCCTGCACCCCCCACGCTACGCCACTGATCATTAGTGCCAACCTCTGAAGGGACACATTTAATGTCATTTTTAAGACAGCTGCTTTATGAGGCAGAGACTCCTCTTGATGACAAAACTAATAATTTTGTCATTAGCCAGTTAAGCTGCTTGTGAAGATCTTGATGGAATTAAGGGCAAATGTTGCTTGAGTGTAACAGCACATTAAATAAGTAGTTAGTACAGCATACTTTCAGGCAAACACACACCAGGTTTTTCAAAACTCTGGATTCAACAGCAGTGTTGATAGGCTCCCCCACTGCCTTACAACAATGTGAATGTTTTCCTTCTTTTGTTGCTGAAGCCCGCCTGCAAATTACTAGTGGAATTTGGTCATTTTAGACTCTGGCCTTGCAGAGTGAGGGGAGCTCTATAGATGGCAATGTCTATTCATTTATTTCAAAACGCAATGGCCAGCCCTGTTGTCTTTGGGGGGGGGCAGGACTTTTGCTCCAAATTTTGGCCCCCGTGCATCATTGCTGCAAATCACATAGGACAGGCTTACTCAACCTTTGCCCGCCAGATGTTTTTGGCCTACAACTCCCATGATCCCTAGCTAGCAGGACCAGTGGTCAGGGATGATGGGAATTGTAATCTCAAAACATCTGGAGGGCCAAGGTTGAGGAAGCCTGACATAGGAGGCTTGGCTACACCTCGGTCCAAAGTGGGGCAATGGACACTGTCAACAATCCAGTTAATTGATCACAAATATGTACCTGATTAATCAGGAGATTCTCATTAGTTTGGGGGGTGGGTTCTTTTTTAAAAAGTACGTTTTTAAAAAGTGATAGGTGCTATCTTATAAGAAGCATCCTCTCCACTGTTGAGAAGGGATCATGCGTTTTCTAGGGTGCACATCAATTAAGACAAATACAGTTGTACCTTTGTTCTCAAACGCCTTGGTACTCATCTGTTTTGGCTCCTGAATGCCACAAACCCAGAAGTGAGTGTTTTGGTTTGCAAATGTTTTTTGGAAGCTGGATATCCGAGGCGGCTTCCGATTGAGTGCAGGAAGCTCCTGCAGCCAATCAGAAGCCGCGCCTTGGTTTTTGAACGTTTTCAAAAGTCGGATGGACTTCTGGAACGGATTCCATTCGAGAACCAAGGTACGACTGTAATGCTATTTTCTTCGGATTCTTTTTCCTTGCACACACATTTATGCATTTTAAGATTCAGTGAATTAAACATCATTTGATTAACCAACTGAATGAATGAAAATATATATATATATATATATATGCAGGTTTTGGTGTCCTCGGGTGTCTTCCCGTGTAAAAGTTGGGGTGTCTAGGCGACGTTTCGACGAGGTCTCACTCGTCATCTTCAGGCTGGTGCTTTCGGCTTCTTGTTACTGGAACAGAGCAGGATCTCAGTGTTTTAGTTCCTATAAATACTGTTGAGGGGTGTGGTGTATAGCCTCCAATGTTCTGGGCCGAGAGGAAGTTCCCAGGCTAGTGTGCCTTTTCTTCTTTTGTTCCTTAGTTGCTTGAGGGATATCTTGAGTGATTTCTTGAGTGATATCCTGAGTACCACTTAGGTGGGTCATTAGGTGTGGATTAGTTGCTAAAGCCTTTGTGTCTTGACCTCTTGAACTTTGTGAAGAGTTTTTCTGAGAAGATGGCTGTAGTTGTGCTCTGGCTTGGCTTCGTGTATAGGGGCGAGCTGTGGTTTTGTGGCCTGTGCCAGCCAGATCTGTGTAGGGATTGCAGGGGGGTGCAGCATCCGGAGGTGCCATCATGGTTTGGCTACTGGATGGTGTCTGTAATTTATCTGTGGAGAGGGTCTGGGTTTGGGTCTGGTGTGGTTGATTGGTGATGGCGTTCTGTGTGCCTCTGGATCTGGTGTCAGTTTTTGTGGGGAGGGCTAATTTCCAGATGTCTGGCAAGCGGGATGTGTCGTCACGCTTGTTCATGTTGTGAGGGTGTTTCTCTATCTCGATGGCTTCCATGATTATTCTCTTGTGGTGATGTTCCATGTTAGAGAGCAATTTGGAATCTGCAAAATTAATTTCGTGTCCTGTTTCTTTCATGTGTTGGAAAAGAGAGGAAGTTTTTTCTTCTTTTTTGACGGCATTCTTGTGTTCTGCGATACGTGCATTTATTCGTCTGTTTGTTTGTAATTTGGCCACACGGGAAGGAAAAACTGGACAGCTTCCTCACACATCTCAACAGCCTACACCCCAAAATACAATTCACTATGGAAATAGAAGCCAACAACCAACTTCCCTTCCTTGACGTCCTAATCTACAAAAAACCTGATGGCTCCCTAGGACACACTATCTACCGGAAAAAAACACACACCAACCGCTACTTACATGCACAATCACACCACCACCCTGCACAAATAAACTCCGTAGCCAAGACTCTCATCTCCAGAACCAAACGCCTGACTGACAAAGACCACTTGACAACTGAGTTACAGAATCTCTCAAATGTGTTAATTGCCAATGGATACCAGCAAAACAGGGTTACGAAGCTAATCCAAAAAGAAACACCCCCCAAAAACCAAGACACAGAAGAAAACAATGGCATGGCCCTCCTTCCTTATATCAAGGGCACTACAGATAAAATTAGCAAAATCCTCCATAAACACAATATCAAAACAGCCTTTTGCGCCAACCAAAAGATAGCCAATATCCTCAGAAACCCCAAGGATAAAATCCAGTTGGAAAACCAAGGGGTCTATGAAATACCCTGCAAAGTCTGCCCAGCCACGTACATTAGACAAACAAACAGACGAATAAATGCACGTATCGCAGAACACAAGAATGCCGTCAAAAAAGAAGAAAAAACTTCCTCTCTTTTCCAACACATGAAAGAAACAGGACACGAAATTAATTTTGCAGATTCCAAATTGCTCTCTAACATGGAACATCACCACAAGAGAATAATCATGGAAGCCATCGAGATAGAGAAACACCCTCACAACATGAACAAGCGTGACGACACATCCCGCTTGCCAGACATCTGGAAATTAGCCCTCCCCACAAAAACTGACACCAGATCCAGAGGCACACAGAACGCCATCACCAATCAACCACACCAGACCCAAACCCAGACCCTCTCCACAGATAAATTACAGACACCATCCAGTAGCCAAACCATGATGGCACCTCCGGATGCTGCACCCCCCTGCAATCCCTACACAGATCTGGCTGGCACAGGCCACAAAACCACAGCTCGCCCCTATACACGAAGCCAAGCCAGAGCACAACTACAGCCATCTTCTCAGAAAAACTCTTCACAAAGTTCAAGAGGTCAAGACACAAAGGCTTTAGCAACTAATCCACACCTAATGACCCACCTAAGTGGTACTCAGGATATCACTCAAGAAATCACTCAAGATATCCCTCAAGCAACTAAGGAACAAAAGAAGAAAAGGCACACTAGCCTGGGAACTTCCTCTCGGCCCAGAACATTGGAGGCTATACACCACACCCCTCAACAGTATTTATAGGAACTAAAACACTGAGATCCTGCTCTGTTCCAGTAACAAGAAGCCGAAAGCACCAGCCTGAAGATGACGAGTGAGACCTCGTCGAAACGTCGCCTAGACACCCCAACTTTTACACGGGAAGACACCCGAGGACACCAAAACCTGCATATATATATATATATATATATATATATATATATATATATAAATAAAATCAAGTCAGTGAGAGCCAATATTTAAAGGGAACCCCGTGTGTGTGTGTGTGTGTGTGTGTGTGAGACAGAACCTTCTTCCCAAAATCCAGGTACTTTTAAGACTGGCTTTGTTTCCAGCCTTGCTCTGCTTCAACCTGCCGCAAATATTTGATGCTTGGAGGCTGCATATAGCTGTTGTGGCTAATTTCTACTGATTATCTGCCCTTTCCAAAAAAACAACAACAAACCCACCCTTGTAAGATATACACATTATCTCCTCTTGTGGTAAAGCATTCCGTAGATTAAATCTGTGGTTGCACGAAGCAGAACTCTCTCTAGTCAGTATTCAAGCAACAGCTAATAAGTTTTGTTGAATAACCACAATCGGAAAAGCTTCCATGTTGCATATGGAGACAACCAGCGAAGTTTGTGGGCCCAAGCCCCCCAGATACAACCTTCTGGGGCTTGTATTGTTTACCTCAAAGAAGAGAAAAGCACTGCAAGCCCCATAATTCTTCTCCAGAACCCCCTGTGTACACCACTCCTAGACTGCCCTAAACACCCCAACGGACAGATCTGCGTGGTTGAGATACTCCCACTGCTATTTCTTTTGGAATGCAAAGCTTAACAGCTAGGAATTCAGGGAGGCTTGCAAGAGACCTTCGCCTGTCAGGTAAGCACATCTGTCAAAACAGGAGAATAAGCTAGGAGATGAGTTGAGCCATTTCCCACTTTTTGGGTGGGGTTGCCCACCTCTAACTGTGCAAGAAACCTTATTTGCAACCCGTTTCTCTGCTGTCGGGTTTGACGGCACGAATTAAGAAAGGGATGGCGGGTACCAATGATCACATCCGCCCCGAGAACGTTTTCTTGGAACCCTGAAAACCTCTCTCCTCCTAAAAACACCTTTTAGGCAGCAAAGCGTGGGTTACCTGCAAAGGCTGGTTCTCGAGCAGCTGGTTGCTTTTGGAGAGCTGGACCATTTCCTTGATCTGATAGAGAGCGTAGGCGAGAGTGACCCAGGGGGAAGAGCTGACACTCCAGGCAGGCTTGTTGACGTCTTCCTGCTCTTCCTGGTGCTTTGTTTTCTTGGGAGGAAGCTTGGGCTCTGGCCGAGGCATGATATCTTCCGTCTGTTGCTGTACCAGGTCAATGGTGGCTATGGGCACAGGGCTGGAAGGCACTGGGATCCTTTCGGCCAGCATGGTTTTTTCTGAAGTTCGAAATAAGCGTTTGAAAGGTCAGTATTCGTTGCCGTACAGCAGGGGTCAGCAAGGGTTTACCTCGCCTGGGCCAGTTCACTCCAGCGGAGATTCCTCCGTGGGCCTGATCGCGTGCGCGATTTCCGGCGTCTGCACATGCGCAGAGCGTGGGGACTGGCCGAGGGGGCGGCTCGGTTCAGGGGCGGCACGTGGGCTGGTTAAATGACCCTCGGGGGCCGCTTGTGGCCCATGGGCCTTAGGCTGCCGACCCCTGCCGTACAGGGTGGATAAAAATCAATAATAAGATTTTAAAAATCAGATTTAAAAAAAAATTTAAATCGGATTTTTAAAATAAAATGGTTTTGGAGGGAAAATATTTCCAAAGATAGTTTTCTATTTAAGTTACATTACAGTCCAAGGGCTATTCATCAGGAAATAGGATTTATTTTCATGTGTGCTAAAACCCAGTCTTAAGGGTTGTTGTTTTTTAAAAAAATTGTTTAACCGCATCAGTAAACAAACATGGATATGCTATAACGTTATTGTTTTAGTTAAATAAATTGTTTAAATTGTTATTAAGGAAATTATTATTATTTCCCTTCCAATAAAGTACAGAAGAAAGGTTGTCCAAATATAAACAGTTAACTTATTAAACCTCACAATAATTTCATAATGATCGGTCTATGTATTTCAAATAGTATAACCAAATCAGTAATTTCAGATAGAACCGTAAAAACGACTCTGAAAATTTATTTGGTTGCAAATATTAAGGTTACACCAGCAAGAATGAGTCTTTTTGTAAAAAAAAAAAAAAATTAAATCACTGACTAGTGATTTAAATCGTGATTTAAACCAAATCCACCCTGTTGCCCTACAAAATTTACTTCTGAGCAATCAAGGGCACTTTTCAGAATCCCCAAACCCTCAAGCCCTGAATGGAAAGAGTAATAGAATCCACTGTTCTATGATCCTTTCATGCGAAGGGACACACTTAGTGCAACCCCCTGAAATTGTCAGGGACTGGGCAGAAGAGGAGCTGTGGAGACCGCCTCCCCATCCTAACCCTTCCAGGGAGGAGGAAGAGGAAGACAGTTTAGATTTACAACAGGGGGTTGAGGAAGGTCACAGCTCAGAGGCAGATGAGGGGGAAAGTTGGGAAATAATAGGAGAGGAGGAAGCCCCGGGGGTAACCAGCTGACGGACACAGTGTAGATTGCAGTTGTGGTAGTCTAAAACACCCCAATGGCTTCCCTTGGCCCACTTGCTGCTAAGAATAACTCAGATCAGGGGTCAGCAACCTTTTTCAGCCGTGGGCCGGTCCACCGTCCCTCAGACCATGTGGTGGGCCGGACTATATTGGGAGGGGGGGAATGAACGAATTCCTATGCCCTACAAATAACCCAGAGATGCATTTTAAAGAGGTGCCCCGCAAGACGAATGCCTCGCAAGACGAAAAACCTGCTAGACGAAAGGGTTTTCCGTTTTTGAGTTGCTTTGCAAGACGATTTTCCCTATGGGCTTGCTTCGCAAGACGAAAACGTCTTGCGAGTCTTGCGATTTTTTTCCGCCCCCCCCTTTTTCTAAGCCGCTAAGCCTTTAATAGCCGCTAAGCCGCTAAACAGCGCTAATCCGCTAATAGGGTTGCTTCGCAAGACGAAAAAAACGCTAGACGAAGAGACTCACGGAACGGATTATTTTCGTCTTGCGAGGCACCACTGTAAAAGCACACATTCTACTCATATGAAAACATGCTGATTCCCAGACCGTCTGTAGGCCGGATTGAGAAGGCAGTTGGGCTGCATCCTGCCCACAGGCCTTAGGTTGCCTACCCCTGACTCAGATAGAGAGCTATTTTCTTACTGCAGCTCAGCTGATCAAGAATCTGCTCAGGCTTTAAAATGAATTATGCGTAAGGTAGCAAGACAAATTCAACTATGGGGCAGTGCTTATCGTTAGCAAGCTCTTTCGCTCCTAGACCACCCCCATTCCCAGAGACATCCAATAATCCAATAATAATAATAATAATAATAATGTCCAAGTGCTGCTGTCTTTTCCTTGTCTCTGGATCAGTTTGTCTTGTAGACAGAGGACCCGACATTTTTGCTTATTAAGGATGTCTTCTATTGAAAAAGCCCCTGGGTGCCCAGTGTGGAAAGTTCTGCTTAAAGGTCCATTAAAAGTAAGCCCGGCCCTATAGCATTAAGGTTATGACTCGAGTCAAAAGATCAATGAGACTAAATGGACACGAGAGGAGTTCAAAGCAGACGAGGAGATCACCCCAAGAGGCAGAAGAAAATGCTCTTAGGTTGGGTGCCTCTGAACACATGGGAATAATCCACCTACCTTCTTTCTCATCAGGAACTGCCACCCACTGGATCAAAGCAAAAAGCAATAGGATCACAAGACAGGCCATTCCTATCCCTCTGAATGTCGAAGCAGCTCCTGTGGAGAGAAGCAAGGAAGAGTGAGACCCAATTCAATCATGCAAAGAGCGATTTCTAGCCAGACTTGTAATGAAGTAGATGGACGAAAGGTCTGGCTCAAAAGTAAGGCAGATTTGCATCTTTATAGGTTTATTTTTATTTATATATATATATGTAATTATCTTCTGAGGCACCTCTGAGGATTGCACTTTTAACGCGGTCTACTTTAAGCCAGTTAGATCACACCCTTTGGATGAAAACATTAGGAGAGAAGTTGTAGAAGCATTTAAAACACCATGGCTTGGATTTAGAGTGGAACTATGGCATGTCTAAGGACGCGAGTGGCGCTGTGGTCTAAACCACTGAGCCGCTTGGGCTTGCCGATCAGAGGGTTGGCGGTTCGAATCCCCGCAACGGGGTGAGCTCCCGTTGCTCTGTCCCAACTCCTGCCAACCTAGCAGATCAAAAGCGTACCAGTGCTGTGGCGGGAAGGTAAACGGTGTTTCTGTGTGCTCTGGCTTCCGTTGCGCCAGAAGCGGTTTAGTCATGCTGGCCACATGACCCAGAAAAGCTGTCTGCAGACAAAGGCCTGAAAGCGGATGAGAGCCACACCCCATAGTCTATTTCAACTGGACTAAACCATCCAGGGGTCCTTTCCCTTTCGGCCTGGCTAACTTAAAGTGAATAAAATTTGCTCATGATGCTCAAAGCATTGAATTTATGCTAACAAGTGGCAGACAGGCTTCCTCCTCTGACCACGCATGCATTATTAAAGTCTCTAAATTCCTGCATGAAACTAAAAGAATACTCAGCAAGGGACAGATATGGCGAGTTGGGGATTGATGTTTAGAACCTTTGATGCATGCTCAAATTGGGTACGCCACACCTGTGTGTATCGGGACTTGCAAATATTTCAAAAGTATGGGATCATCTCCCGTTCTGTTCTTCATTTGAATACAACTGTTAAGGCCTTCTTGGTGGTGGCGCCCGCCCTGTGGAACGCCCTCCCATCAGATGTCAAGGAAATAAACAACTACAGTGGTACCTCTACTTAGGTTCACCGCCGGTTACGTATCCTTTGGGATACATACGCAGCAAGCCTGGAAGTATTTTTCCAGGTTTCACTGCGCGCATGCGCAGAAGCACTAAACTGCACGCATGCACAGAAGCGGCACCTCCGGTTGCGAATTCCTTGGGATCCGACCGGAGCTCCGGAACGGATCCTGTGTGCAACCAGAGGTAGCACTGTATCTGACTTTTGGAAGACATCTGAAGGCAGCCCTGTTTAGGGAAATTTTTAATGTTTGATCGCTTTATTATTAATAATATTCTGTTGGGAGCTGCCCAGAGTGGCTGGGGAAACCCAGCCAGATGGGTGGGATGATGATGATGATGATGATGATGATGATGATGATAATAATAATAATAATAATAATAATAATAATAATAATAATAATAATAAAAAATTAACATTATTATTATTAGGTGTTTTGAAGATGACAGGTAAAAGAAATGTCTTAAAGATACAGGTCCTTCTAATTTGGTGTGTCAAGTATTCACACAAAAATATTCTGTTGGGAGCTGCTCAGAGTGGCTGGAGAAACCCAGCCAGATGGGTGGGATGAGAAGAAGAAGAAGAAGAAGAAAAGGAAGAAGAAGAAGAAGAAGAAGAAGAAGAAGAAGAAGAAGAAGAAGAAGAAGAAGAAGAAGAAGAAGAAGAAGAAGAACAACAACAACAACAACAACAACAAGATATTATCATCATTATTATTAGGTGCTTTCAAGATGACAGGTAAAAGAAATGTCTTAAAGATACAGGTCCTTCTAATTTGGTGTGTCAAGTATCCACACAATTTCATACATAACACAACCCCCCCCCCCCCAAAGAAAACACAAGCATGATATCAGCATTTGGCTAACATAACTTAAGTATAGGGAAGGGAATGGCTGGGAAACATTTAATAAAGCAGCATCCAAAATGCATGAAAGGAGAGTAAATTGCTAATGAAACTAACCAACATGTTTCTCTTACCGAAATAGTTGACCAGCACTCCTCCAACCATTGCTCCGCACCCTCTGCCCAGGCCAAGGTGGAGGCCCTGCAGTATACCCTGAGCGGAAGTTCTTAATTCGGGAGGAACAGCAGCACTTAGGTAGGAAATGCAAGCTGCCCAGATGGCTGCATGGGTCACACCTGCAGAAAAGGAAGATGTTTCAGAATTCAGTTATTATGCTCCTGAAAATTGTTTCCCCCCCCCCCCTTTCTTCTTCTTCAGCCAGATTCAGGTTGTCTTGGATGAAATGGATTTTAGGCTGGGCTTCAAGGACAGAAGTTGCTTGGTTACTCTACTGGATGAGGGAGTGTGAGACCCTGTTGATTCTCTAGGGCAGGCATGGCCAAACTTGGCCCTCCAGCTGTTTTGGGACTACATTTCCCATCATCCCTGACCACTGGTCCTGTTAGCAAGGGATGATGGGAGTTGTAGTCCCAAAACAGCTGGAGGGCCACATTTGGCCATGCCTGCTCTAGGACTTTTGTCACCAGCGACCATGGTATCAGTGTTGATAGGCTGTCTGGGTTAGAGGTGGGAGACCCTGGTTTTTAATGCTCCCTTTCCTACTTGGATGGCTGACTGCAGAAGATGGTGCTGGCGGATGACCCTACAGCACTTATGCTATGGACTTCCCCATAGAGGTCCATTTTATCGCCAATTCTACTCAACATCCACATGAAACTACCATGAGTCTGGGGGTGTGAGGTGAGGCATCATTAAGATGCAGGTGGCACCAGCTCTGTAACTCTCTTTTATCAAATCAGGAGAGGCAGGGGATGTTTTGAAACAGTGCTTGGGAACAGAAGGACTGGATGAGGCCCGAGACTCGAGCCAGACAAAACAAAGGTGAAGTGAAGGCCCAAGACAGGGGTTGATCATCATGTGAGCTGCGCACAGGTGGTCTGAAGCGAGCGAGCTACCACCATTCCTGTTGGAGCCTCCTTTTATTGAGACAAACATGCAAGCTGGGCAAATACATTTTTGGGCTGTGATCTTTACACATCTTCCGTCCCGAAATCGTGGGGTGGTACAAAGTTATTTTGGCACCTGTTCCACAGCGTCATTTTCCCCTTGCACAATGTATGACGAATGGAGACAAAGGTCTCATGGAAAAGGGTTACAGACAGGATACCGCAAACTGCTGAGATCGCGAAAGGTCAGACATGGGTGGAACGATGTACAGGCAGCTGTGACTTGTCGGGGGGGGGGGGTCCCTGCACCCCAAGGTCACGCGTGCAGGCCGACCGTGGCTGCCTGCTGGTGGGGAAGTGTGCTCCCTCCGGACCCCACTGCCCCACTCCGCGATATCCCTACACAAAGGTATGCCTAATGGTAGGTTCAACTGCCTAGTTAGGCGGAGGCCTTCAAACTGTTATGGATAGGGTTGACCCAGTCTCCCCAAACAGGGGTGGTTAACCTTTGTTTTGTGCTGAGGGCCACAGTTACCGTGGTGCCCCCCTCAGGGGGGGTCACATGGCAAAGTGGGTGTGGCCAAAGTATAGAAGTGGCCATGGTAAGAATCATAGTCCTCAATGCTGCCATCCAAAAAATTTTCTACCAGCTGTTCTACAGTATTTTAATTGTTTGAATCATTCGTTATTAAATCCAGCAAACAAACAAATAATGTAAATTTCCAAACGGCGTTTTTTTGGGAGGGTCTGCTTGCTCCTTGTTGCAAGCAAAAGCTCTCTTTAATTGTTTTCTTCTTTTTTAAAACCAATTTTGGAAAAGGAACTATTTCCTATTTTTGAAACTGCAGGGTCAGAAAGGCTAAACAACAACAACAACAATTCAGTTCCACAATTCGGTTTCTATCTCATCAATATTGTAAAAGATTCATGTGTAATTGTTGCGTACACTAATTTCAAATCAGCACTGCTAAGCTTCAGCTGCCTGCGATTCTTGTTGCTAGAAGGGGGACCCAGCTATTATTACATTCTGAAATGCATTAGATGCAAACTAGAGTTATCCGGGTTTCGAATTCATTGATTCCGAGAGTCTGGTCAAAGGCTGCCAAGGCATTTCTGCTGCTGCCCACAAGGTGACATGCCTTTGATCTCAACTCTACTAGTTAAAACTGTACACACAGAGAGAGAGATAGCACAAATCTGCAATTACAGCTCTCCCATTAAAGTTTACTGCCTTGTTTTTGCATCACCTGTGCTTTAAGTTTACACATCAGGCTTAGCAGTTGTGCTTAATGTGGCATAGGCTGCTTTCACGCAACTTTAGTTTATCGAGAGCGCCTGTTGTTTCTCTACTGCTTTCCAACCTTCACTTAACAAAATGTCAAACCTGTCAAAATGTCACGATGACAAAGCACAGGGACGCTTTGCTGCTACTGCCTTGAGCCAGATATATATAAGGAACGCCATTCGCTGGGCGAAAACCTGTTCCGACTAATCATGTCTTTACAAGCTGTCTTTACTTAACTGTCAGGTGACACCGCCTTCTCCACCCTTGGCGCTGGCAAAAGTCCCAGGTAAATATCTACTTTGGCCGTTAACTATCTGTGGCCTTTTAGAAGCAAGTGGGATGCATTTAATGTATTTCTCTTTCCTCTCGGTTTTAATGGGGGGGGCGGTTTACTGTCCATTTGTATGGTTGTTATGTTGCTCTGGATTACCCCAGGCAAGATCAAGCGAGGGACAAATTTAATAACAAAATAAAAATACTTCTGTGTCACAGATCCTGAGAGACCTGCATTGGCTCCCAGTACATTTCCAAGCACGAGTCAAAGTGTTGGTGCTGACCTTTAAAGCCCTAAACGGCCTGGGCCCAGTATACCTGAAGGAGCGTCTCCACCCCCCATCGTTCTGCCCGGACACTGAAGTCCAGCTCCGAGGGCCTTTTGGCGGTTCCCTCACTGTGAGAAGTGAGGTTACAGGGAACCAGGCAGAGGGCCTTCTCGGTAGTGGCGCCCGCCCTGTGGAACGCCCTCCCACCAGATGTCAAGGAAATAAACAGCTCTCATACTTTTAAAAGACACCTGAAGGCAGCTCAATTGCCGCAGCGGCAGCCAATCCAAGGCAGCCCTTGACGCAGCAACCAATCACCCGCCCAATTAACGCAGGAGCAGCCAATCCAACGCAGCCCTTGAAGCAGCAACCAATCACCCACCAAATCGCCGCTTACAAGCTGCCGCTTGCAGCTGCAACCAATCACCCGGTCCCCCAATGCACTGCCCATGTATAAGACTAGCCCTGTTTTTAAACACTATTTTGGAGTAAAAAACTCTCGTCTAATACATGGAAAAGTACAGTGTGTGTTTTCTCAGCCTAGCCTATTGCGGTCTGCTTTGATTGGCAACATTTCTTCTGGGTCCCCGGCAAATGTTTTCCCCCGAATCCTTGAAAAGCGCCGATAGCAGGGACTGGACCTCAATGCCACTGAGCGGCAAGGCTCCTCCCTCCCCTGAGATCATTTGAAAAGGCCCTGTATAAAATGCTCCAGTCCTCATAGCTGCTTCTCAAGGGCATCTGGAAATCATAGAGATGGCATCATTTGGATCTTGCGCGTATTAAATTACATTTCATTATCTGATCGCTTCTGCCTGAACAGAATGTACCTAGAAATGAAAGGGAGGCAGCAATGAAGGGAAGCGGCTGACTCTCAGACAGCAACTGATCTCATTCCACAGATGAGGAAAACTCCCAATGATTTCATAAGGAGCCCAAATGGCACAATCTGTGGGCATAAATAAAGGGCAGCAACTCAAAGGAGAAATGCTTAGGAGTTGTAAAAAGGGATCTGGAGCCATATGCAATCTCCTGGATACTTTTATCGCTCCCACTTGAAAAGAAGTCGTCTCGTATCCAAGGGAAATGTTCGTATCAAGTTCAGAAGAAAATAATTATTTCTATTTACAAGGCCAACATCCTTAGCTGAAGGCTCTCAGCGTGTGTGTAAGACAAGGACAGCTTCTGCCATAAGGGATTTAAGAAGGAAGGACACGTTACAAGGGAAAATATGTGTGTGGGGCCCCAGAACATAACCCCCATGTTATGGGGGGGGGGGGACGATGACAGACGCCCGCATTGAAAAATCAGGGCACATATTAAGGGCCGTTTTGCCATTTTCGGGTGAGGTTCTATCATATCCTGGCAAATTCAGGCTGTACAATTAAAGCTGATTTATTGCTCTCAATCAACAAACCTGCTACTCCTCCTCCCAAACGCAAGTAAGGCATGCCATGTAACACCAACTGCCCTGGGAGTGGGATTCCAGGGGAAGAGGGAGGAAAATAAGCTGAGATTTCCGGTGAAAAGGGAGGAAAATAAGCTGGGATTCCAGGGAGAGAGGGAGGAAAATAAGCTGGGATTCCAGGGGGAGAGGGAGGAAAATAAGCTGGGATTCCAGGGGGAGAGGGAGGAAAATAAGCTGGGATTCCAGGGGAAGAGGGAGGAAAATAAACTGGGATTCCAGGGGAAGAGGGAGGAAAATAAGCTGGGATTCCAGGGGGAGAGGGAGGAAAATAAGCTGGGATTCCAGGAGGAGAGGGAGGAAAATAAGGTGGGATTCCAGGGGAAGGGGAGTGGGGGAATAAGACAACCCAAGGCACCTGCCCCTGCAAGAAGGTCCTCTTCCCCTCCCTCCTCCCACCGCCAACTGGGCCATCTACCACCAAGTACCATGTCCAAAAGATGCCAGGAGACGGAGGGAAGGAGAGGAAGACAATGCCTGGCACCTGCTTCAGTGGGTCTTCTCAGAAGAGCCTAATGATCAGCTTGGTCTGTACAGGGGTAACGTGCCCAGCAGGTTTTCACACAGATGGAAGTTGGAAAATGGGGACCCTGAGCCACTGAAATCCACTTCTATTCTGGTTTTGTACACTCCAGTGTTCTCTGAATGCACAGTAGATAATAAATATTGAAATAAAGAAAACAGCGACATTGATTTGGGCAGTTTTTCCCAACCTTGGGTCTCCAGCTGTGGGTTTTTTTTGGACTACAACTCCCATCACCCCTAGTCAGCAGGACCAGTGGTCAGGGATGATGGGAACTGTAGTCCGAAAACAGCTGGAGATCCAAGTTTGGGAAACACTGATCCAGGAGAACACACACCCCTTCCAAAAAAAATTGCACCTGTTCCTTGAGAGGGAGCGCAACTCTGTCCACTGTAGGTACACAATTCAATTCTCAGACCTGGGAACCACACCTCAATTGGGTGTCCACCTGGTTGGGATTCAGTTGCAGCCCATGACTGCACCACCATTCAGATTGCAGATTGAAGGGCTGGAAAATCTCATAAACTGTACCAGTAATTCCCATGTCTACTTCCTTTCCCCTGGCCTCTACCTTCCATCTCTTCCCTGAATGTTTTCTGCCTACGCAAATTAAAACAGTCACCAAAATAAGTTTCTCCGCAGCTGATTCGATTTAATCTGGGTGTGGAGGCAAGTGTAGGTTCCACCCACCCACCTCCAGCAACTTCCATGCGCTGAATTCTTCCTGAGCCAATTAAAAGCTGTCATCCAGTTTGCAGGGTCGTTAACACGAGTAGCCGGGCATATTCAGTGTGCGTGAGATTGGCAGCGCTTGCGCAAAGAGAGGTATCTCAGTGTTTTGTTTATCTAAGCCAGTGATGGCCAAACTTGGCCCTCCAGCTGTTTTGGGACTACAACTCCCATCATCCCTAGCTAACAGGGCCAGTGGTCAGGGATGATGGGAATTGTAGTCCCAAAACAGCTGGAGGGCCAAGTTCGGCCATTGCTGATCTAAGCGGAAGCCAAGATCTCGTGGTTGGAGAGGAGACCTGGAAAGTGCAGTAGAAACTCAGAACCAAAAGTGACCGAGGGGGCGGGGGGGGGGGCGGAGAGCAGCAGCAGGAGTCAAATAAAGGGTTCCTGTAGCCAAAAAGCTCTGTGTGTGTGTGTGTGTGTGTGTGTACATGCACATACCCAAGGCCAAGTTCCTGCAACCTACCCCATATTTTTCTTCTTGAGTCAAACACTCTTTCGTTCTGGCCATTGCTGCCTTAACTACAGTGGTACCTTGGTTCTCAAACTTAATCCATTCCGGAAGTCCGTTCCAAAACCAAAGCGTTCCAAAACCAAGGTGCACTTTCCCATAGAAAGTAATGCAAAACGGATTAATCCGTTCCAGACGTTTAAAAACAACCCCTAAAACAGCAATTTAACATGATTTTTGCTATCTAACGAGACCATTGATCTATAAAATGAAAGCAATAAACAATGTACTGCCGTCACACAATCAATCAATCAGTAGTTGAACTGGGTTCCACACAGTCACACACAAAAAAAAAAGAGCCGCAAAAACGAAAACGCAAAATCAATAGCAAAAACAGACAGACTTCAGCTTAACACTCAAAACAGAAGTGTGGCACTCAAATTGGAAGTGTAATACTCAAAACGAGGCATGTTTGGCTTCCGAAAAAAAATCGCAAACCGGAACACTTCCAGGTTTGCAGTGTTTGGCATCCAAGCTGTTTGAGTACCAGGGCGTTTGAGAACCAAGGTACCACTGTATTTCTTGTCTAGGTTGGTTTCAGTGTTCATTATGACACAGTTGCAATTCAAACGAACAGACAGATTAAAGGAATTTGTACAAATGAGGACTGATTATTCTGAGCACTGAGTTTTGGGATTGAACATGTGAGTACAATTTTTGGGATTCGCAGCACGTGAGTGCAAATCTAACAAGGTTATGTTTATAAAACGTCAAACAGCAACTCTTGTGTGAAAAGCACCATTAGAAAAGTCTTCCCCAACCTGGTGTCCTCTAGATGTTTTTGGGCTAAGACTCCACATCCTCACTGACCATGCTCTCTGGGGCTGATGGGAGTTTGGAGTCTGACAACATTTGAAAGGGCATTCTAGGATGAGGAAGCGCTGGCAAAATATCTTGAAAGCACAAGTCTTCTTGCTTCCCTTTGCATGCAATCTGTCCAATTATTTTCCACACCACTCATTTCTTTCCAGACTTCATTGACCTTCATCATGATTCACAAAACGTCACTGATAACTGGGGAACACTGAAGAGAACCGGTTATTCCTAGGTGTTTTTGTTTTAAGATCCAATGCTAAAAAACAATGGCCTCCTTTCTGTTGCACAATGTGAGAAAATCAGCAAATTTCAGGGGTATGAATGCCTTCTAGACAGGAATAGGCTGAAGTCTGCCAGCAACAAAGGCTTATTTGCAGAAGGCACAAGCTTCCGTTTGAGCTCCTGTCTCCTTTTGTTTAGGGATCAAGGTGTGTTCTGCCATTTCACTGTTTGCTTAGGTGAAAAGCCACAGAATTTGAGGTCAACTGAAGAAACCACCTCCAGATATTAAACTTGCACAGAGCTTTAAAAAAAAAGGATCCCTTGGGTTATTTACTGATAGGTACAAGAACATAGACGGACTTTTAGTTCATCATGGCCCAGATGAAGAATTTATGTATGCAAGCCAGGATCAGAAGTACAGCACCTCCTTACCTTGAAGAACTTCCATAGGCAAAACCGTCCAAGCATTTTCCAGGTAGGAGATGTAAATATAACGAGCTGTGTTACAAGCAAGGCCGATATACAGGACTCTAAAGGTAGGAAAGAAAGAAAACGACACGGGCTAGTTTAATGTTTGCAACGTCTTGCACATAGTAACTAACAAACCAACAGTTACTAGGCTGGCTTAGTGCTATTTTACTGGCCATTTTATACAAGGTAGAAGTTTAAATAAATGGATGTAAAAACAGGGTAAAGAACTCCTGACAGTCAAGTCCAGTCACAAACGACTCTGGGGTTGCGGCACTCATCTCACTTTACTGGCAGAGGGAGCCAACGTTTGTCCGCAATTTTTCCGGGTCACGTGGCCAGCATGACTAAGCCGCTTCTGGCGAAACCAGAGCAACGCATGGAAATGCCGTTTACCTTCCCGCCGGAGCTGTACCTATTTATCTACTTGCACTGGTGTGCTTTCGAACTGCTAGGTTGGCAGGAGCTGGGACAGAGCATCAGGAGCTCACCCCGTCGCAGGGATTCAAACCGCCGACCTTCTGATCGGCAAGCCCTAGGCTCAGTGGTTTAGACCCAGCTACTGCTCTGTAACAGTTCTTCCCAGATAGCTCCTTTTCTGAGATATTGGTTCATTGTGCTTCCTTGCATTAATATGGACCCGGCCATTTTCAAGTTAGGAATGACTGCTCTTTCAAGTGATTTTTTTTTAAAAAAATAGGGGGCAGGCAAGCTTCAACGTTAGTACCGTCTCCTGCCCCCACCTCCAAGACTCTTATAAAAAAGAGGCTGCTGTGTTTCATGTACCGAACTGGAGGAAGGGAAACCAGGTCTCTGCAAAGGGATCAACTTAACCATTATGCAAGGGGAGATGTGTAGTTCTATACTGTGGGTGGGGTGGAGTGGAGTGTACAGTCTGCAAAGGACTGAAATAAAGTAAGACGAAGCATGAATGAAGTGGTCAGGAATTGTTGGAGGAGGGGAAGGTACCTTTCCTAGACTTGCCACCTTTTGTTTCTAAAGAGCTCCTTGCGCCCTGAAAGGTTCCTCCTGCAAACTAACATGAAGAATATAACTTTCAAAAAGTATTGAGAGCCCAGTGTGGTATAATGTTCAAGGGGAAAGACTGGGACCTGGGAGACCAGGGTTCAAATTATCACTCCGCCATGAAGCTCACTTTGTGATCCTTGGCCAGTCACTGTCTGCCAGCCTAACCTACCTCACAGGTAGGTTGTTGTGAAGATAAAATGAGGATTGGGGAGAGGCATGTACACTACCACCTTGACCTCCTCTGAGGAAAGGTGGGCTGTGAGTGTAAAATATATAATAAATAAAAAGTTAGAAGGCAAGTATTGTCACTGAAAGGGGAGTTGCGAATACCTGGATCACCTGAGACAGAAGAAAAACAGCTGCAAATGTGAAAATCTTTAATAAAAATTAAAAAAAAACCCACAACTTTTAGCCATTACGCGCTGACAGCTGGTTGGCATGGAGGAATTGTATTATACAGTCATACCTCGGGTTGCGAACGTGATCCGTGCGGGAGGTACGTTCGCAACCCGCAGCATTTGCAGCCTGAAGCGCCCCGTCTGCACACGCGCATGATGTGATTCGGCGCTTCTGCGCATGCGCCAAAACCCGGAAATAACCCGTTTTGGTACTTCTGGATTTGGCGCGGTCTGCAACCCGAAAACTTGCAACCCGCAGCGTTCGTAACCCGAGGTATGACTGTATGAGGAGGACACAAATCAGCCAGTGAAAAGGTACAATTAAGCATAACCAGTTATACAGGGTTTTTAAAAAATGTTTTGTTTAAAAACGTTTCATAAAATGTATTTGGGAGGTGGGAGAATGAAATATTGGAAAACTGTTTCCAGTCTTTAGAGACACTGTTTATGGCATTCACATGCTATTTACACATTTCTCAAACTGAGATTGATCCAGCTCTGGTAGTCTCTAAGTTTATAGCATCTCAAGTGTCTAGTATAAACAACAGACTAGGAAGCAAATCCAACCAGTTACCCAAGAATGGACTCTTTATTTGCTTGCACTCATTGCTAACAAAGCCCTCTGAAGAAGACAATAAAACACTTAGCAAAATTCCTGGCTAAACAAGATGGATAAAATATGTAATCAGTTTCATCAATTGAAATTAATTATTTTCAAACATTTCATTTGTAGCAAAACAAAACAAAACAAGACTTCTGAAGTTAATACTGGAATACTCCAGAATACTCAGACAGCAGCCACTGATAATCATAATGCCTATGAATAACCGCCCAGAGACCTTCGGGTACAGGGTGGTATATTAAATAAATAATAATAATAAATAATAATAATAAATAATAATAATAATAATAATAATAATAATGTCATTTATTATGCTTGCTGAAAGTCACTGCCAAGCCTGCCTCCTTGTTGTATACATTGACCCACTGTGTGCAGGAGAGCTTTCAATCCCTTTTTAAAAGAACAAAATTTTCTCTGGTGATATGTAGTTCAACTATTGTGAGAAACAGAGGATGAATTATTCACTCCCCCCCCCTCGTCATTTCTGATTTATGTGCATCCCATAATGCCCTTGTTTACTCAGCTCTTTTCTATCCGCAGAATTCCAAAGGAAGTCCGTCCGAAGAAATAATTTACACACACAAAAGAGAACAAAGCAATCGGTCAAATATTACTCTATGCAGTGCTATTTTTCTAGAAAAAGGAGTGCTGGAACTCACGCCTCCCTTGTTCTCTTATACAGCGGTACCTTGGTTCCCAAATGGCTTAGTTGTGGAACAAATCGGCTCCCGAACGCCGCAAACCCAGAAGCAAGTGTTCCGGTTTGCGAATGGTTTTTGGAAGCCAAACATCCGATGTGGCTTCTGCTTTAGTGAAGGAAGCTCCTGCAGCCAACTGGAAGCCGTGCCTTGGTTTTCGAACTGTTTCGGGAGTCAAACGGACTCCCGGAACGGATTAAGTTCGAGAACCAAGGTAAAGTACTTAATTCATTCCAGAGGTCCGTTCTTAACCTGAAGCATCACTTTAGCTAATGGGGCCTCCTGCTGCCGCCGCGCCGCCAGAGCACAATTTCTGTTCTTATCCTGAAGCAAAGTTCTTAACCTGAAGCACTATTTCTGGGTTAGCGGAGTGTGTAACCTGAAGCGTATGTAACCTGAGGTACCACTGTAATGGCAATGGTACCCACCTGAGAGGTGCCAGAACTGAGTTCCAGCTGGGAAAAAAAGCCCTCTGTATTCCCTCTGTACAGTGGTAGCTCGGGTTACATACGCTTCAGGTTACATAGGCTTCAGGTTACAGACTCCACTAACCCAGAAATAGTGCTTCAGGTTAAGAACTTTGCTTCAGGATGAGAACAGAAATCATGCTCCGGCAGCGTGGCGGCAGCAGGAGGCCCCATTAAGCTAAAGTGGTGCTTCAGGTTAAGAACAGTTTCAGGTTAAGTACGAACCTCCGGAACGAATTAAGTTCTTAACCTGAGGTACCACTGTATTCCCAAAGAAGTGGCTATTCATTGCTGTCCCTTGCCTCTTTGAGAATCTGCTGAACTATAGATTCACATTGTTTCCTGCAGACCCCATTCATTAGCCATATCACATGGCTACCTTCTAGGCGAGTGGTCCTCTCTTATGTCATAAATAACACTACCCCCGCCAATACTGTCAAGTCTTACACAAGTGTGCATCCTTATTTTTTTTAGATTTCAGGCAAAATATATTGAGCGGTCTTTGTGTGTCAAGGGCATTATTATACCTGCACAACTCGTATTTCTGTTACTTTTCCATTCCACCTTTTCTGGTTCTTCTACATTTCTTTTGTATTAGGATAGCTAAAGTGTAGGCAAACACCAAGTGTGACATGATTTCTAAGAGGGCATAATGACATATGCTGCATCTATCCCATTTCCAAATAAATGATTTTTTCGTGCCAGCAATAAATAAATATGGCTTTGTTTTTCCACATGTTGCAATTAGCTTCGCACTGCACTAACCATCACCCCAATGTTGAGCCATTTTCTGAAATGTCTCCAGACCTGCATTAGAGCTAAAGATTTTGAAGTATTGTTGTCATGAGAACATTCCAATATGTATTTGTTTTCTAGCATACGTTTCCCACCTTCCATCGTGGAACATGTGGAACTGAATGAGAAGAGGGCAGTCCCTATCCTTTTTTTTTTTTTTTTGCAACTTCAATATGCTTTGAAACCTTAGCAGCTTTCTGACCATGCGCTCTACATGGGGCTACCTTTGAAGGTGACCCGGAAGCTACAACTAATCCAGAATGCGGCAGCTAGACTGGTGACTGGGAGCAGCCGCCAAGACCATATTGACACTGGTCCTGAAAGACCTACATTGGCTCCCAGTATGTTTCCGAGCACAATTCAAAGTGTTGGTGCTGACTTTTAAAGCCCTAAACGGCCTCGGCCCATTATACCGGAAGGAGCGTCTCCACCCCCATCGTTCAGCCTGGACACTGAGGTCCAGCTCCGAGGGTCTTCTGGCGGTTCCCTCACTGAAAGAAGTGAGGTTACAGACAACCATGCAGAGGGACTTCTCGGTAGTGGCGCCCGCCCTGTGGAACACCCTCCCATCAGATGTCAAGGAAATAAACAACTATTTGACTTTTAGAAGCCATCTGAAGCCATCCATTTTAAGGGAAGTTTTTAATGCTAGATGTTTTATCACTTTTTTATCATTATTATTAAAATTCTGCTGGGAGCAGCCCAGATGGGCAGAGTATAAATAATAAAATATTATTATTATTATTATTATTATTGGCTCAGGGCATGAGACAACCTTCATCTCAGAGTCATGGGTTCAAAGCCAATGTTGGGCGAAATATTCCTGCTTTGCAGGGGGTTGGGTCAAGGGTCAAAATCCCTTCCAGCTCTACAATTCTAAGATTCTATGGTTCCCAGGTGGTCTGCCATCAGGCACTAGCAAGGCCCAGACATGTGTGCCATCAAACCATAACCAAGATCTGCTACCTCATTCATTTCCCTTTTCAGATCAGGAACGGGTAAAGCAGAAACAGGAAGCCCAATGCAAATATATGTGATAGTCTTATGTGAAAAAAGAATGCAGCTCGCCACGTAGGAACATAAGAAGAGGAGTTTGGATTTGATATCCCGCTTTATCACTACCCGAAGGAGTCTCAAAGCGGCTAACATTCTCCTTTCCCTTCCTCCCCCACAACAAACACTCTGTGAGGTGAGTGGGGCTGAGAGACTTCAGAGAAGTGTGACTGGCCCAAGGTCACCCAGCAGCTGCATGTGGAGGAGTGGGGAAGCGAACCTGGTTCCCCAGATTACGAGTCTATCGCTCTTAACCACTACACCACACTGATGTTTTTCATCAAGTCAAGACCATTGGTACATCTAGTTCACTGCGCTGAGTGACAGCGACTCTGAAGGGTTTCAGAAAAGGGGGTATTCGCAACCTTACTTGGAGGGATTGAACCTGGGATTTTTTCCCATGCAAGCACATAACTCTACCGCTGAGCTACAGAAATCCATTTCAACTATGGTGTGGATTGGTGCAATCTTGCTATTTGCTTGGTTAACTGCCAACAGCGTAGCCTCCTAATGAAGATCTCCTTTGAACAGCAAACTTTGAAAAGGTTGCTCACAGGAGCAAGACGGTTTGAGCATAATTAGATCAATCTTGGTCTGACTACACTGGCTACCAATTAGTTTCCGGGCCCGATTCAAAGAGCTGGTTTTAACCTATAAAGCCTTAAACAGCTCAGGACTGCACAACCTCAAGGACCGCCTCTTCCCATATGAACCTACCCAGACCCTCCTTCGTGTGCCGCATCCTTCAGAGATTCAGAGCATGGCAACACGAGAACAGGCCTTCTCTGCAGGCTCTCCCCGGTCCTTGCGGTTGCGCGGTCCTGAGCTGTTTAAGGCTTTATAGGTTAAAACCAGCACTTTGAATCGGCTCCCTGTCTATGGAATGCTCTCCCCAAGGAAGTTCTCCTGGCGCCTTCATTATATACCTCCAGGCACCAGGAAAAAGCGTCCCTTTTTAACCAGGCCTTTGGTTGCTCTATTTGACATCCTATACCCTTTTAAAATGTGGCTCTTTTCGGGGGGGGGGGTGTTATTGGGTTGTTGTTTTTTCTGATTATATATGTTGTGATCTTTTCTGTGAACTGCCCTGAGACCTTCGGGTACAGGGCGTTATATAAACTCAATAAATAAATAATATAAATTAAAAATACACAGTACACGTATCTCTATAACGACTCTAAAGTGAAACTGTATTTAAATGAAGAAAAAATTGAATTCTTGCAGCGGGGCAAACTTCTCATAGTATGGTACCTCCGATTCGACAATCATGCACTTTCTCAGCTGCCAGAGTTACCCAGACTGGGAGATTAATGTTGCTATCAAAAAAATAAGATAAATAAGCAGCAAGTGACCTACCTCTGTGCCCCAGAATATTTTGTTACCTAAGGCAGAAAACCTTCCTCATTTATTTGGCAGAACAAAATGGCATGCATAAAATAATTCAAAGATGAAAGGTCATAAATATCTTTCCTGGGATGTGGGGGGGAAGGAGTGTTAAGTTGGAAATTTGAAGAGGAGCTGATGAATTTTGTGAACCAAACATTTCTACTACATCAGAAACCAAAGTTCTTTTAAAGCAACCTCCCCAAACTGGGTTTTCTTAAAGGTGGCATTGCTTTAAAGGCATACTTGTGTTTTTTCAAGCAAAACTTGCAAAAAATGACAGTTCGGTCATTAGTTTTGCCAGGACTTTCCCTTGAAAGGTACTCTTATTTCATTTATGGCAGCATGGCAGAGAGATATGGAGTCTATGTGATGTCACCCTGCATTACAGTGCTGTCCGGGGCAAAGTCCCAGCTGCCAAATATTTCCCCTGTGGCAGCTTTTGAAAGATCATCTTTCAAGGTTAGGCACTGGGAACTCTATTTGACCCCACTGACGGTTATTATCCATGCTATGGAGAACAATGCGTTTGCGCCAGTAAAATCTAAGCCTGAGGCTATAATCCTATACCCACTTTCCTTTGAATAGGCTTTGTTAAACTCAAGGGGGCGATTGCAAAAGGGCTCACTTCTGAGTACTCACATACAGGCTTGCACTGTTAAGGTACAGGTGGCTATATCCAAGTGAATTACACTCAGGGTGGGGCCCACTGAAATCACACCAAATACGATTCAGTGGGATACAACTCAGGCAATTCCAGCTGGTCCACTCATGGCCTTACTTAACAGCTGGTTTGCATGCATGTATTTCTTGTGTGGTTACTATACACTAAGGTAAAAGGTAAGGTTTCCATGCATTCTGGTTTCCATCATCTTGTGCAAGAAGTGGTTTTGTCATGCTGGCCACATGACCTGGAAAAGCTGTCTGTGGACAAACGCCGGCTCCCTTGGCCTGAAATCGAGATGAGCGCCACAACCCTATAGTTGCTAGTCGCTTTTGACTGGAGTTAACCGTCCAGGGGTCCTTTACCTTTTATACGTTAATGCATTTGAAAGTCTGAATCATTTACTCCACCCTGTTCAAAACATCTCCACGGTGTCTGGTTTTATGCCAAATAGCGGCTGTCACCAAAAAACAAGCCTTTCTCATGCAGTTTCTTGAACTGGCTTCAGGTTGGCAGTTGTCATGAAGAGCAATTTATTAATCTGTAATCCTAACAGTGGCTGGTACCATGTTATGTGGGAGAAATGAAACCATCAACAGGTTAAAATGTTTTTTTTTAAAAATCAAACACTGGGAAAATCCAGAAAATAGCTCCTCAAACACTGACGTATCTAATAGATCAGATATAATAATACTGAACATTTACATAGTTCTTTTAACCATTCAAAGAATGTATTTTCAAGTATAACCCTTACAAGAGCTCTTTAAGCCAAGTAATTATTATGCTTCAAATTGCACATCAGAAGAATGAGGCTTAGAAAGAGTGGCTTGCTTAAGACCACCTAGTGCGGTTTTGCCACATGTGAAATTTGAATGAGGGACTATCCCGATTCACACCTTAAGCTATGTACACACGGTAGATTTTAAAGCGCGTGCACACCCACCAATAATTTTAGGAACTGTAGTTTCCCCCCAAAGAGCTGCAATTCCCAACACACTTAAACTACAGTTCCCATTATTCTTCCTAGAGGAGGGAGGGACAGAGGTGCTTTAAATGTATATGCAGCTTCACTCCCCTGGGCTGCAATCTTAAACCCACTTACTCGGGAGTAAGTCCCACTCACTTTAATATAACTTGGTTCTTTGTAGATATGCTTAGGACTGCACCGTTTTGCCATCACAACTCTTTTGCACCTTCAGATGCGGCGGCAAATCTTTGGCTCTCCAAATGATTCAACTCCCAGCAGCCCCAGGCAGCATGGCGAGGAATCAGGATTGAGGGGAGCTCTAATCCAGCAACATATGGAGGGCCAAGTTTTCCTTGCACTGTTACATACGTACCTTGGATCCTGAATGCCTTGCAAGTCAAACGTTTTGGCTCCCGAACGCCACAAACCCAGAAGTGAGGGTTCCGGTTTGCGAACGTTCTTTGGAACCCAAACGTCCGACGGGGCTTCCGATTGGCTGCATGAGCTTCCTGCAGCCAATCAGAAGCCACGCTTTGGTTTCCAAATGTTTTGGAAGTCAAACGGATTCCATTCGACTTCCAAGGTAAGACTGTATTGTCGGAACTCCGTTTGACCGAGCTGATAAGGCTCATCTTCGGAATCGCCTCCCAACGATTAACTGACGACCCGATCCTTTGATAAGGCCTCAGGCACGTTGTCCCAGCAGAGCTTCAAAGCAGCACGGAAGGATGAGATAGTAAGAGCTACATTGCTATGCTTTATTTTCTAGCTACGCAAAGAAATATACATCCTCTCCCTGTAAGAGCAGAGAGCAACAGAACAAAGGAAACAAGAAACCACTAACGTCACATCCCGTCTCCCTTCCCGTGAGACTTGAAGGTCTCTGGAATGTAAACAGAGTCCTGTGACTCCCAGCAGCTGCTCAGTGATAAGAACAGAAACTAACATGTATATCTATGCTTGGCGCAACACTGACTACGGCTAGTCAACCACCACCATACCGTTTGCTTACCTGATGTGTCCAATTAGCTCGATCAACTTGTGGCTGAAGAAATACGCAGTCAGTTCGGACACGTGACTCAGGACGGAGCAGACCCCGAAGAGAGTGGTGGTGCCGTTCAGGTCCTCCAAGTGCCAGTAAAGGAAGGTGAAGACAAATCCGTACCCAAAGCCCATGAACCAAGCCACAAAGAGCACGGAGCCATATTGGATACTGCAGAGCAGCTTTATCAAGTCCCAGAAACTAAAGGAGGGCGACTGGCTCGTGTCACTCGGGGTCTCGTTGGAGGAGTCGTGGGAGGAGTTCCTGTCCGCCTGGGAGACGTCCCCTTCTTTGCTTTGGTTGTCCTCTTGCTTGTAGTGGTTGTAGTGGAACCGGAACTGGGTGGCCACGATCAAGGAGAGCGTCATCAGCACGCCAAAGACGATGAAAACAATCCTGTAGTTCTTGTACTCCGGGGCTTTGCAGCCTTGCCCTTCGATGAGCACATCGATGCGGGTGGCGTCGATGCCGATTCCTACGGAGAGCATGGCCAGGCCCCAGCCCAGAGAGCCCCACATGCGCTGGAGCCCGTAGCGATCTCGGTGCTTGCCAAGGTACTGCAGGGTCACCGTGTCCACAATTGTGACCGACGAGGCGCTGAAAAACTCCCCTATGATAACAACCATCAGGATGAGCAGGAAGATGGCCTCCACTTCCTGGTGGTCGTAGACGAGAGTGGCAGCCCCAGTGGTGGCAGCGGGAGGCACCGTCGGACGGGTCAAATTCCCCAACGACCCGGCAGTAACGATGCCTTTCGGAGTACTGGGAGTAACCACGCTCTCTTCGGCCCTCAACGCGTTCCGCGTGGTCAGAGGGAATGTAGTTTCAGGAGGAGTTGAGCTCACCGCCGCCAAGCTATAAGGAGAAACGTCTCTTTTCCTCCGGCCCTCCGGTGACGCGGCCCGGGCGGTAGGAATCGCCGAAGGGAGGGAGACGTTTTGCGTGGTTGCCGTCGAGAGGTGGCTGGCGTTGGTGGGAGAGACTGGCGGCGGGAACTTTGGTACGCACCTCAAGGTAGCCGGTTTGACGAACCCGATTCCCAAATTGAACAGCACCCAGCACAGGAGGGAGAAGAGGAGGACGACTTTCCCTTTTTTGAAGCGGTCCGCCACCACGCCCCAGAACGGAGCGCTGCAGAACTCAATGAAGTACCTGATACCCACCAGCAGCCCGCTCTGGCTGGGCGTCATGCCCAGTTGCTTGTAATACACTGGAAGCAGCGGGTAGAGCGAACCGTAAGCAGCGTAAAAGAAAAAATAAAAGACTTTGGAGATCAGGAGATCGTTGTTCACTTTGACACAGTGCTTTTCGAGCCAATCCAGCTCCTCGTCCGGAATGGTGGTGGTGGTCTCTGTCGAAGGTGTATCGCTTCGGGTTTGGGGGTCTGGCTCCTTCGAAATCCCATTGAAAGGGTCAGCGAGCACATACTTCCTCTTTTGCTCCTCTTCATCATCGGTTAAAATGGCTACTTTGTCGTCGGCTGCCATGGCTTACTGTCAGCATCAGCTACGTGCCCAGATCTCCAAACTTTAATTGAAGTAGCCTGTGGAAACACACAAGAATCACCACGGTTAAAACACCATGCTTAAATACAGGCTAAAATATAGACCAGGGACGGAGAACAAGGCAACGGCCAGACGTTGCTGGACTACAACTCCCATCAACCCCAGCCAGAATGGCCAACAGTCATGGATTTTGGGAAATGTAGTCCAATAATTTCCAGGGGGCCACAGGCTCCCCATTGTGATATACTCATTTCCTATGGAATAAAATATGTCTTTTATCATTTATGGCTACAGTTAGGATCTTAAACAGGACTTTAGGACTATTAGCCCTTACTTACAGAGATATGGCAGCAATGAATAACTCGATTTTTTACTAACAACTTTGATCCCTCCTACAGTAACATAAGACCCTTGCAACATCTGCAAATACAGAACTAATAAACATCTGCATGCAATTGTCAAAAAAATCTCCAGTTCTTATTATATGAATGACAGTACTCCAATAAGGAAAGGACAAAGGATTATTAAAGATAGGTACCTGAAGTGTCTCTATGAGAAATCAATGCCAAAGTTTATTTATGTATCATTAATTACTTATTAAATTTCCACCTTCCTTCCAAAGGAGCCCAGCGCAGCAACCAACAAGGGATAAAACAGTAAAATCACAATAAAAAAGTGTCTTTTAAACAATTTCAATACCGATGCAGCCTGGGAAACATCTCAACCTAGAAGGCTTGTTGAAAGAGAAAGGTTTTCAGCAGGTGTCGAAAAGACAACAGAGATGGCACCGGTCTACTATATAAATTCAATTAATAATAATAATAATAATAATAATCAACAGGGTAGGTGCTACCACACTAAAGGCCCTGTTCCTACATTTTGCAGAACAGATCTCCTGTTAAGTTGTTATTCACAGGAAGCCATACTGTGCAGAGTACAGTGAAGGGATGATATGATCTTTCAGGTATGATTATTTATCAGTCAGGAAGAATATTATGGATCGACAGCAAAGAAAACGTGCTCTAATTCTTTTGGAGGGATGACATTACCTCTTCTGGCTACAACCCTTTGTGCCACATTGAAGGCTGTTCTGGTTGATACCACAAAAGTAAGGCCTATTAATAATATCAGTGAGTCTCAGGTTGGGGCCTGATTTATTTATTTTTAGTGACAGTTAACAGTGTTGGCTCTGCTTCTACAAAACTCACAGGTGTTCAGTACCTGGGGGTGGGGGGTGGGAATGGGAACAGGCCACAGAATTCATACTATAAAGGGAAGAAATGAATCGTGCTAAAAAGTGAGGGAACAGTTCCTAGCAGGGTAGATAAAAGTCAATGTTTTTTTTTTAAAAAAAAAGGATTTTTTTTTAAATTTAAATGGATTTTTTGGTTTAAATTTATTATTTTAAATTTAAATTAGATTTTTAAATTAAATGCTTTTGGAGGAAAAAAATCTTTCTAAAGATAGTTTTCTATTTAAGTTATATTATAGTCCAAAGGCTATTCATCAGGAAATAAGGATTTGTTTTAAGTTTTTCCTGTGTGCTGAAACTCACTCTAAGTTTTTTAGTTTTTTTAAAAGGTTAAACCACATCAGTTAACAAACATGGATACATATGCTGTAATGTTTTTGTTTTAGTTAAATAAATTGTTTAAATTGTTATTCAGGAAATGATTATTTTTCTCCTTCCAATAAAGCACAGCAGAAAAGTTGTCCAAATATAAACAGCTAACTTATTAAACCTTACAAGAATTATCTAAGTATTTCTAATAGTATAACCAAATCAGTAATTTTTGATATAAAAATGTAAAAACTACTCTGGAAAGTTCGTATTCCAGAAATGAAACCTTCATCTGGTTGTAAATATTAAGATTATACCAGCAGGAATGGTCTTTCTGTAAAAAATATATATATTTAAATCAAGTCTTACTGACTAGTGATTTAAATCGTGATTTAAATCAATTTCATTTAAATCAAATCCACCCTGGTTCCTAGAAACCTGGCAGGGCTTTTCACCTCAGGAGAAGGGAGCAAAAGAGCCCAAGTCAATAAGCATGCAGCTTTCGCGAGCTTTTTCAGTCCTTTCCACATTCCTATACAAAATTACTGGATCCGTACTTCTTAGACTTTTGGGCACGTCAGAAAAATCAAAATGGGAGATGGTCTGGGTTCAAATGCCACTCTTTTGTTGTTGTCGCTTTCATTTTCTGAGGAACCATTGCAAAAAAAAGGGGAGTGTGCCCATAGGGACAAACTTCCTGTTTCATCACACTCAAATAATAATAATAATAATAATAATAATAATAATAATAATAATAATAATTTATACCCTGCCCATCTGGCTGGGTTCCCCCAGCCACCCTGGGCAGCTCCCAACAGAATATTTAAGAACACGACGAAACATCAGACATTAAAAACCTCCCTAAACAGGGCTGCCTTCAGATGTCTTCTAAAAGTCAGATGGTGGTTTATCACCTTCAAAGCCTGACTCTGCCCTCCTCACAACCACAATCCCATGAAAGGATTGCCCAGATAGGGCTACAGCCTCCCACAAACTCCATAAAAATCAAATTTTCAGAATAGGTTTTCACGGCCAGAGCCCACAGTATCCCAAAGCCCCTTATGAACATGGTCAGGTTAAAATCAGTTGCAATTATGATGCAGGACTTGGTACCATGATGAGATGAATGAGACATTATTAAGAAGTCCAGATCCAAAATCCGAATAGATTTTGCTGTGCTATCCAAAATCCGTGGCAAAACCATGAAGCCTATACCGCTTCCTTTTAGATTAGATCTATCTGTTTTAGGCACTAGATTCTCAGTTCTTCACAAGATTAATCAATAAAGATTAGGCTAACAGATCAGTCAAATATGACTCAAATACTGAGTCAGGTTTTTTTTTTTTAAAAAGCATTAACTTTATTAGAACAGCAACAACAAAGAAGAATTAGTGCTTAAGTCTTCAAGGGCCTTGGTATTTCTGCCAACTCCTTAATAGTAATTTGAAACAATCAAATTAGCTTTTATAACATCATAATGTGGGAATGTCATCCAACTGGCAAGCTTTCTGGAGATGTATAAATTAGTTTAATAACAAAACAAGAACCAATGGCAATCTCTTCACTTGTATTATTATGGGATGGGCAAAATGAAGGCGGATTGGATAAAGTACTGTATTGATTCTATTATTTTTTGCTAGCTGCCTGGATGTTTTTCGCAAGACATATTTAGAAGAGCTAAATAAGGATGGTAAAATCTGGCCCATGGCTACTGATGACAAATTAACTCAAAAATTAAGATATAGTAGAGTAGAAAAAAATATATAATATTCATTTTCAAAAACTAGGCAAAAAAAATTATTTTATGACAACAATGTTTAAATGCCTCTAGGGAAAAATGGCACTATTTGGAATTCTTAATAACTCTTCAGCTTCAAGTGAGAATATCATAAAACTCTGAGGACAATATCCTGATATTACAAAGAAAACATTTTATTTTTATTTTTAGAAAGGGCATACTACTACCCTCCAATAGCAATAATTATCCTTCTCCCCAGGGACTGTAAATGCAACAACCCCAATTTGTATTGTTTGGGTATGTTTAATTTTAATTCCATTGTATGCTTTCTGCTTCGTTTCCTTATTTCGTATATGTTATAAGTTAATGTTGTGTGTTACAGAATGATATGTTTCGATTAAATAAAAATAAAAATTATAATGAATTCTTTTTACTTTCCACAGTGCTAGGAAGATTTCTATAAATGCTAACCATTTACCGAACATTTTTATTTTATACAGGAACACCAGGTCAATCTATCGTTTCCCAACCTGGTGCTCTCCAGAGACTACAATTCTCTTTAAACCGTTTTTGCACAGCCATGTCATGTTTGGACTGATCAGAGTTGTAAATACAGAAAAACTTCAGTGTGCCAGGTTGCAGAAGCCTGGCCTATAATTGCATGGTTTTTTGTTTTGTTTTAATGAAATTTAAAAAGAGCAGAAATAATGCAAAATACAGCAACCATTTTAAAGGAAGCTGAAAAAAGCTACACCACGGTATTCTTGGCTTTGTAGAATATTTATGAAGATTTGACTGCAATCAAATATTAAGTAGTTAACTAACTGGTCAACCGCCAATATTTGACTGGTCAATTGACCAAATGAAATTCCTTCTATAGATTCTCTTAGAAAGCTAGAACTACTGATAGTTTTGCTCAACTCTTTCAGGAAACCATACGGTTTCTATTTCGTAACATCTACCCTGGTTACCGATGACAGTGTGGTTTTCTACATGCGCTGAAATACAACTCCCTAAACCTCTGAAGGAAATTATGATTTCTCAGAAGTTTCTGCAAAGGAACTGAAAAAATTAGGGGAATACAGTCATACCTCGGATTGCAAACGTGATCCGTGTGGGAGGCACTTTCGCAATCTGCAGCATTCGCAACCCGCAGCGCTGCGTCTGCGCAAGCGTGTAGCGCGATTCGGTGCTTCTGCACATGTGCAAAGCGCGATTTAGCGTTTCTGTGCATGTGCCGAAACCCATTACGGTACTTCCGGGTTTGGCATGGTCCGCAACCCGAAAACGCGCAACCCGAAGTATGACTGTACTGCTGGTATTGGATGATCGAAAAACCATTAGAAGCCTTGAGTAGAGACCCCTGCCTTATTTTAAAGCCATTATACATTTGTGAATGAGCTCTTGCTGCTAAACCTAAGTCACTAGTTGCATCATCACCATCATTATTATTATTATTATACCCTGCCCATCTGGCTGGGTTTCCCCAGCCACTCTGGGTGGCTCCCAACAGAATATTAAAAACACGATCAAACATCAAACATAAAAAACTTCCCTAAACCTAAGATGAATGTCAGATACAGAGTTAGGCTGCCTAAGCTGTCCTAATACTTGCGGTGCAAGCTTCTCTTTGCAATGCATGCATTTGCATAACTCTGTGGGTTTTGTTGTTGTTGTTTTTTAATGGAAATTCAGGATTTGTAAGGATGAGGCAACGCTGGAACAATCTTATTAACTGCAAATACGGTGATACCGAAGTTTCTGATTATATATAGTTGTATTTATTTATTTTATTGCACTTTACCATAAGGTGCTTTTTCTTACATTCTAGGTAAAACCAAACCTTGCAGTCATTTTCACCACAGGCAATGGGTGGGGGGCGGGAATGCCCACCATCACTGATCTTCATCCTCTAGATCAGAGGCCAGCAAACTTTTTCAGCAGGGGGCCGGTCTACTGTCCCTCAGACCTTGTGGGGGGCTGAACTATTTTTTTTTTTGGGGGGGGGGGATGAATGAATTCCTATGCCCCACAAATAACCCAGAGATGCATTTTAAATAAAAGGACACATTCTACACATGTAAAAACAACAGGCAGGCCCCATAAATAACCCAGAGATGCATTTTAAATAAAAGCACACATTCTAGTCATGTAAAAACACACTGATTCCCAGGGCCGGATTTAGAAGGCAATTGGGCCGGATCCGGGCCCCAGGCCTTTGTTTGCCTACCCATGCTCAAGATACTAAAGCAGCAATATCTCTTATCTACCCCGATCGCCCTGAAGTTTAGGTCAGGTTGAACCCAGCAACTTAAAATACACAGTCAACAAAGTAAAATTTGCCTTTTGAACCTATTGATTTCCAGGTGCCTTTCGGGCTTACTGGTTGCATGCAGATGAGCTCCAACAGAGAGCTTACCCCCCTCCCACCAACATGCGAAACTGTCCCTTGCACCTTTCAGAGCTGCTGACCAGAAACCGAGGAAGCCTGGTGAACAGCAGCTATGGGGGGGAAACCCAGAAATGGTGATGTTTAGCCAGCACACCTGGCCATAAGCTCACCCGCAGATTCTTCTGCAAGAGTAAGCAGTGAAGGAAGAACTACGCCGAGCAAATGAAACCAGTGTGCATTACTAAATGTCAACCGGGCACTGACACCTACTTAATAAAAGGGAGCACGTGTTGCAGTATGTGTAAATATCCGTACGGAAGGAGCAAAAATTGGGACCAGCACCACCAGGGCCGGGTTTAGGTTTGAAGAGGCCCTAAGCTACTGAAGGTAATGGGGCCCTTTATATGTCCAGCTGTCCTTTGTCAACAACAAATTGTCGCTGTTCTTGTGTGTGTTGAATATATGCTATATGGTAATTTATGGTCCTACAGTCATACCTTGTTTTGCGACCGGGATCCGTTTCAGCCACTAGCTGAAAAGGACGAAGGGCAAAGCGCCGCGTTTGCGCATGCGCGTGGAGTGGTTTGCGCTTCTGCGCATGCGCAAGCGGCAAACCCGGAAGTAACCCATTCTGGTACTTCCAGGTTTGCTGTGGACGTTCGCCAGAATGGACGCTAGATGAGGAGGACGTTTGCGGAGGTACAGTGGTACCTCAGGTTAAGTACTTAATTCGTTCTGGAGGTCGGTTCTTAACCTGAAACTGTTCTTAACCTGAAGCCGCCGCGCCGCCAGAACACGATTTCTGTTCTCATCCTGAAGCAAAGTTCTTAACCCAAGGTACTATTTCTGGGTTAGCGGAGTCTGTAACCTGAAGCGTATGTAACCCGAGGTACCACTGTATTACTGTAATAGGTATCTAAAGCCATTTGCACATGTTGCCATGCGACCAGTCCATGCAGAATGTAGGCACCCTATATATAGAAATGAGCAAACCAGTGATATTTTAGGGAGCAGGCTAGCAGGCGGGGCCCATTACTTGCATCATAGGAGCCTACACAACACAAAACACTGTTGCTGTATGTAGGTTTGTTTGTTTTTATCTTAAATTTCGGAAATGTACATCATTGGTTTTTTTCTTTAAATTTTTTTGGGGCCCCCAAGAGAGTGTGGCCCTAAGCTATAGCTTGTTTAGCTTATACATAAACCTGCGACTGAGCACCACCGACACTTAACAGCAGAACCTATTAGTCACATGTCAGTTTTAGACGATCCTTCAAGGGACTTGGAAGCACAACCTCGTTGACTCAAAAGGAAGTCCCTTCGAGCTCTGTGGGGTTTTTTCTTCCTAATATACGTGCTTCAGACTGAAGCCTCGCTCAATGGAAATAATTATACCCTCGCCGCTTACAATGGCAGTGTAGCCTCGCCGAAAGTCAGCACAATCACATCAGCACAAATTATCATTCTTAAAGAACCCAACCTCCACTCTGGGGCTTAATTCCTAACAAATAAAAAAGAGTTTAAAAGACAGGTTTATGGGCCGTTCGGCTTTCAGCCTTCCAGAAAATTAATTTCCCATCTGAACTGCCATTACGAACAGTCTGTGTTATAAAAGCACTGCTATTCATTAACGCAACTATGTGGGTCTCTCTAGCAACACATACAAATCCACAAGTTAAGTGATTCATGAAAGCCTACCTTAGCTTTGACTTCTTCAAGCCACCAGTGTCTGAAATTTAGTGATTTGCCCATTGGCCAGTACTGTGACATCTATTATTACCTCACAGCCCACCATCTCATCCCCCCATTTGCCTCTGGTCAGTGGGTACTGGTGACTTGTCAGGTTGAAGGCAGGGGTATGAAGTCAACAGCCCCTTAGGCAAGCTTGACCTCCAACCACATGAACCACAAATGAGATGATCAGCAGCACTCACGTCATGACTTTTTTTATTAAAAAAAAATTAAAATTAAAATTAAATATCAGTCACCAATTAACATGTCTATTCTCAGGTAACTGGGTATAGGATTGCAGCCTGAATAAATGTTGCAGCTTTACTAACTAGATTTCGGAAAAGCATCTCTCTCTAAAAAAGGTTCTCTGTTTTATTCAAAAGGGGGGGAAACAAGGGTTTATAAGTGGCACAAAATAATATTTTAACCAGACAGGAACTGGAATATAGGAAATATCCCTGGCGACAAATGCAACATATATCACACCGGGTTGGATATATTTTACGATATTGTTGCTAGATTGTTTTCGCAGCCCACCTAGGCTTCGCACGGCATTTTACAGCATTGGTGTGAAATTAAAGTGAGAAACTTCTGGGAACTCGCAGGTGGGACTAGGTTATTTTCTTAACCACCAGTTTTTCATCCTAAGGAAATGCTTCGAGCTAAATCAAGATAAGAAAAGCTCTTCCCTGCACATTAGGAAATACCTAGACGTTACAACACAGCCAATGGCGCTGCCGCTAGCATGACTGGATGGAACAATTATGCATGCAAAACTGCCAAGGGTTGAAGAGAAAGCTTGAGGGAAATTTTCCACCCGAAACAACAACATAGAGCATAATCCCAGAGCGTAATCCCAGCATAAACCTAGCTTACAGGTGCAACAGCAGAATGCCTAGGCGTGCTTTTTTAAATAACAAAAATACAAAGCTGAAAATGAATGAACTGCAGCTAAAATATTATGTTCATTTTTCAAGTGGTCTAGTCCTTCCCCTGCCCCCATATTCTTAAGAGGGTCTCTTCTCCAGTCAGCAGAGAGTAGCTAGAAGTGGGGAGGCAGAAAAAGGTCCTCTTTTCCTTCCACTCTGAAGTTTTAATCTGAAATCTTAGGTGCAGTACTGCACCCAGAAACTGCTCGCACTAATGAAATACCCTGTTGCAAAATGCACCCAGAACAATGGGAGTTTCGAACACTGGGTGCAGATGTGGCCTTAGCCTTCAGCAATCTAGTAGGGTGGTAGATACTTTGGGAATATTTGGGGGGGAAACTGTCCATCGTTCCTCTTCAAAACTTTAGGCTACAGGTGGCGGACCTGTGACTCTCTAGGTATAGCTAGGATTCCAATTTCCTAGTGTTGTCTGTCCCTGGCGCTTGCTTGGTTCCCTATCCCAAACGAATAATTGCAATACAACAGGTAATGACAAAGAGATTCTCAGTCTCCAGCCTCTCTCCTTCAAGAAAAAACACCATTCGGCAAACATCCGGACTGAAATGCTAATTCGATGAAGTTGGAACCACAACACTCACAAATGGGAACTAACACGGCCAGTTTGGTCAGTCTTCCTAATCATTTTTCAAAAAATATTATGTTAATTAAAAGAGATACAGCCTCCTTTCAGCCTCATGTGCTTGTTTTCAAAACACTCACAAATGACTCTATCCTCTTGACTTCTGATGCCCTGCTGAGGGGCATGGAGGAAGCCATTTAGCTTGTTAAAAATAAAACTCATTAGGGCCGACCTATTTGAACGTTGCGGCAATAAAAAACGCTACAGTGGCTATTATGCAGCTAAAATAAAACTAAGGTGGGTGAGTGCGATAGTGAGAATGCAGGCAAAGTCCCATGAAAGTGTTTTACCTTTGTGCACAAAAGCCCTCCGATATTTTAGCTGCTTTTACAAGCAACAGCACCACTTTTGCAAATGACACCGGTAGCAGCAAGGATGACACACAGAGAGATGTTGTTTCCTTTTAGTAAACGCAAGCTCACGATTGGCTGCCTTTCTCTAATTAGCCCTCTCTTCCCATGTTAACAACCGCCCAGTTGCTTTTGCAACGTTTTCTCTTTGCACTGGCAATTACATTTGCGGAAGTCCCCGGCAGGAAAACGCCGGCTCCCTGGCACATCACAAAAACAAACAGGAGTCGGGTTTATTAACAGCCCCGCTGTCCCTCAAAAATCCAGAGGATCTGGTGGAGCAGTGGGAAATGATGCCCGTCTGATCCTCTTGTTAAATAATTTAATTTTGGTACTCATTTAATGTTTTGTTTTTTTCAATTCTCCCTCTGCACTTAAAACTTAAGCACTTAACACAGAAGCAGGGGGCCAAGGATAACAGCAGCAGGAGCAATAAGCCAGAATTCAGGACCATAGAGTTTGCATTGTCATCATCATTATTATTATATATTATATTTGCATACCGCCCTTCATCCAAAGATCACAGGGCGGTTCACAACGGAAAAAGACAAAATGAGAACACGAATTGTACGTAGAGCGTAACGCCAGGACTGTACACACTTGACCTGGAGGCAGGTCCCAAAGCACTCCGACGAGTTTTCCTTTTGAGGAGACAGTGGGCAGGCTTGATCCATTGACAGTAGCTTATTAACTCCCGTGTATGTCTGTGCGTGTGAATTCAACCACTCTGCCCTGTGCTGCGTTCCCAGGACATATAGTGAGGATTGCAACGCACGTCAAATTATTTTCTAAGGAACTTAAATAATGTCACAAACATCCATCACAGACACACCAGGGGTGCCAACTTTAATAAAATATTGGGGATGCCCAGGTAAGCCATGCCCCACATAATCAATCACATGACACGGCGCACGCAACCTATTTGAACGGGAATGCCCATTAACTTTGGGGAGGCTGGCCCCCTCAAATATTTTAGGGGGGGGGGACAAAGACCTCTCAGGCCTTAGGGGTTGGCTCCTATGCACCCATCTTCCTTCCAAACCACAGCAGCCAACTCCAGGGGGCTGTGGGTGCTTCACCATAATAATATATTTTTGGGGACTGGGAACCTTCCCCCGCCCCAGAAAAAAAGTCAATGGGCAAAGTTGCAGGCAACCACAATCTTCGGCATGGGGTGGCACCTATGTTCCAAACCTACAGAAGGAGCCCACCCTGACTATGCAGGAGAAACGATGTTGAGGAGATATGGAAGGTGTTTGTAGAATTTTGTACTGTTAAAAGGGAAAGGGGTCAAACCATCAAAAGGTGTTGAAATTTTGGGAGGTTGGATAGCTCCAATGGAATGGTCTCTCAGGGGTGGGCGTGCACATTTTTATTCTTAATTTATTCTTATTACTTTGTCAAAATAACAAAACAAAAAGGAGCCCGTCCTAGAGTTTGCCAGGGGTCCCTTATTGGAAGGTATGGCCTCCCCAGATTACTATTTCTCTTTCACACTGAGAGAGACACATACACATTCGGGTTCCTCCACGCCACGCCTCTGCCATTCCAATAATAATAATAATAACAATAAACCACAAGAGCCAACTCCAGGGGGCCGTGGGTGCTCCGGCACCCACAATAATATATTTGTGGGGACTTGGCACCCTCCACTCAAAAAAGAGTCAATGGGCAAAGTTGCAGGAATCCACATACTTCGGCGTGGGATGGCACCTGTGTTCCAAACCCACCCTAGAGTTTGCCAGGGGTCCCTTATGGGAAGGTATGGCCTCCCCAGATTATTATTTCTCTTTCACACGGGGAGAGATTGATTCGGGTTCCTCGACGCCACGTCTCTGCCATAATAATAATAATAATAATAATAATAATAATAATAATAATAGCAGCAGTAGCGGCGGCAGCAGCAGCAGCAGCAGCTGGGGAGCAGCTCCACCCGCCAGCCCTTCCCTCAGCCTTTTGTTCCTTCTCCGCAAGGCGCAAGGGCAGCGCGCGCCTCTCCGCGCTCGCCTTCGCCGGGGAAGAGGAGGCGGAGAGGCGAGGAGGGGCGCGCGGAGGCAGAGACTCACCTCGGCTCGGCGAGGGGGGCGCTAGGCTCGCTAGGCTCGCTAAGCGACTGCAGCTGGGGGTTGGGGCGGCGGCGACGGCGGCCCTGGCAGCCCTGGCGTCGGCGCCTCGAGTGCTGCTGCTGTTGCTGGACGGCGGCGGCGGCGGCGGATGGCGAGCGTGGCGCACCATCTCCTGCTCGCCTCGGCGCGTCTGGCTGGCTGGCTGGCTGACCCCGGTCGCGCCCCAGAACACCGGCGCCCTGCAGGGCCCGCCTCCCCGGGCTGCTGCACGCTGATGCTGGAGAAGGAGGAGGAGGCTTCGCCGGCTGCCGGAGCACCGCCTCGTCCGCCCGTCTCTCGGGGGACCCGCCGGGGAGGAAAAGGCAGGACCCAGGCGCGCCAGGTGCAGCCCAGCAGCGCTCCGCCTTCGCCGCGCCGCGCCTCTTCCTTGCGCAGCTTTTCCTCCTCCTGCCGCTCTTCCTTACCTTCCTCTAGTCTAGAGTCTAGCGGCTCCTTCTTCTTCTTCTTCGCCTTTTCCGGGTGTTTATAATATTTTTCATCCATCCAATTTCATGCACAAGGCCTTCTTTTCCCCCCAATTTTTTTAATTAGTTTTCACAATATTATAAACAAACAAACACACAAGACAAACAAACATAAATCATAGCCTTATTGAAAATTACAGTTATTAACTTTGTTAAGTGACTTCCTCGCTTCCCCTTGGTTGAATTTCATTGCATGTCCTTTTTCCAAATCCCAATTTTTATGAAATTTAACTTAAACATGCACAAGGCCTTCTTTGAAGGTATCACATCTCCACACTGGTTTATAATGCTTTGCTTGTTGTCATGATTGACAACATAGTCCCACTCGGCGAGTGACCCATGGGAGAAAAAGCGGGAGCTGATGGGTGTTTGCAGCCCTTCAGATATGTAAAAAAAGGATGCTTTCTTTCTAAAGGTATTGTGGAATACTGAACTTTAAAAAAAACAAAAAACCGTATTTTTAAAAAAACATCTTTATTGAAAGTTCAAAAAGTACATAATGCACCAAGCATGGTGAGATATAAATGAAAGGAAAAGAGAAACAGAAACAGTTTTTTAAAACTGTTTTACAACTGTATTTTTACAAAAAGATATAAACGTAGAGGTTTGTGGAATTACAAAAGATGCAAGGCCTCAAAAAGACAATAAAGTGAGTTTTTCTGTGGAATTCATTCCATAACTGGGGGGCCACCACTAGGGAGGAACTCCACTGGCAACATTTCTCAGATACATTAGCCCCTCCCTACGGAAGGTCTTAATGTGTGGAAACAGATGGTTCTTTGAGTATCCTAACCTGATCTAAACCATGAGTAAAGGTAAAGGGACCCCTGACCATTAGGTCCAGTCGTGGCTGACTCTGGGGTTGCGGCACTCATTTCGCTTTACTGGCCGAGGGAGCCAGAGTCCAGCTTCCTGGTCATGTGGCCAGCATGACTAAGCTGCTTCTGGCAAACCAGAGCAGTGCACAGAAACACCGTTTACCTTCCCGCTGGAGCGGTACCTATTTATCTACTTGCACTTTGACGTGCTTTCGAACTGCTAAGTTGGCAGGAGCAAGGACCGAGCAACGGGAGCTCACCCCATCGCGGGGATTCGAACCGCCGACCTTCTGATCGGCAAGTCCTAGGCTCTGTGGTTTAACCCACAGCACCACCCGTGTCCCTTAAACCATAAGTAGAATCATAGAATTGTAGAGCTGGAAGGGTTCCCAGGGGTCATCTAGTCCAACCCCTGCAATGCAAGAATCTCAACACATGATAATTTAAATGTTTCTTTCTTTCTTTCTTTAGTACTTCGCATTGGACCGAGAAAAGGACTGGGAGCTGTCGGCATAGTACAGAGGTAACATGTTTAAAACACAGAGCCCCTCAGTTAATCTAACAGTTGTGTTCCGTAGTAAATGAAGTTTCTGAACTGTTTTCAAAGGCAGCCCCACAACAGTGCACTACAGTAGTCTAATTTGGAGGTTACCAAGCCCAGATAGCTAACCCCAGGCTACGTTTGTCCAAGTGGGGATGCAGCTAAGGCCCAAAGTAAAAATTTATTTGATAGGCAGCATACAGCTACGTATCTAGATTTTTTCTGACTTAATTATAGGCAGAGGGGGGAATCCTTATCAGGAAGGCAGTGCGAGGGAAGAAGGGGGGGGCAATTGTTTCCCTTCCCACCTTGCATGGCTAGAAGTCGGCGGGATGAGATACCCCATCGGAGTCAAGAGAGACTTTCCCCTGAAGCTTCCAAGCTGCACACGGTGTGTGTGATCACGTTGGAGAGGTAATGACAGTTGGCTGATAATTAGAAGCACAAGGTGCCCGAGTGGTATCATTAAGTGAGGAAAAAATCCAGGCACATAGCTTCCAGGTTCTGTTTACTGAATGTTTGCATTCAAGGCTTCTGGTAACAAAAAAATGAATCAAGTCACACCTGCTCCCAAGCTGCAGATCTATTCTATGTAGCCCTATGTAGCGTAGAATGAACACCACGTGCTTGGACAGACGAACCACCCACCCAGAATATATCAGTCTTGATTGGATACAGCTTCAGATTACTGGCTCTCATCCAGACTACAGCCTGCCCATTTCCCTGTGCCTGGAATTATGAAAGCAGGTGGCATGGAGGAATGTTTGGGTCCCCAATTTTATTCCCATTATTATTATTATTATTATTATTATTATTTCCTCCACTTTTGAGCCATTTTAGGGGAACTGATGCTCATAACCATAGGGTTTTTGCGTTTGTTTTTTAAAAATATTTTTTATTAAATTTTCTGTTTCACAATATAGAAAATTCATTTAAACAACCTTAAAATATCAATGACTTCCCTTCTTCCCTGTCCATGGTTCATTTTGCATGGCATAAATACCTGCATATTTTACATAAACTAAACCATTCAGTGTTCCATCAAAACTTATTTACACTGTTGAATTTATCTTAATGCTGCCAACGTTTCCGAGTATACACAGTCCCCCCCCCCATATATTCAATAAACATTTTCCAGTCTTCTTTAAATGTATGTTCTTCTTGTTCTCTTATTCTGTAAATTAGATCCACAAGCTGCTGTGGTCTAAACCACTGAGCCTCATGGGCTTGCCGATCAGAAGATTGGCGGTTCGAATCCCCTCAACGGGTTGAGCTCCTGTTGCTCTGTCCCAGCTCCTGCCAACTTAGCAGTTTGAAAGCACGCCAGTGCAAGTAGAAAAATAGGTACCGCTCTGGCGGGAAGGTGAATGGCGTTTCTGTGTGCTCCGGTTTCCATCATGGTGTTCCATTGCGCCAGAAGTGGTTTAGTCATGCTGGCCACATGACCTGGAAAGCTGTCTACGGACAAATGCCGGCTCCCTCGGCCTGAAAGAGAGATGAGCACCACACCCCATAGTTGCCTTTGACTGGACTTCACCATCCAGGGGTCCTTTACCTTTACCTTTTACCTATTCCATCAGTTTAAGTTGCCATTATTCTTTGGTCGGGACCTCGCTCGTTTTCCATTTTTGGGCTGACAAAACACGGGCCGCCATAGTGGCATACATAAATAACCTTTTTTGACACCTGGGAATTTCCATCTGAATTATCCCCAAGAAAAAGGACTCTGTTTTTTTTTTGTGGTTTTTTTTTTTTTTTTTTTGGAAAGGTGCTTTTAAACATTTTTTTTTCAATTTTTTTAAAAATAATATTTATTCAAAATTTTCATCAATACATAAAAGATCCCCGACCCTAGCCCAAAAAAAGAAAAAATAGAAAAAAGAATAAAAAGAAAAAATACAAATCTCCAATTACAGTTTTTCATTTGCTTAGTTCTTGAACCTCCTCACACCTCCCTTTTTGTATTCTAGTTTAGTTCGTTATTTCAGCAAATTCTTCCCATATTTCTCAATTTTAATTTATATAGTTAATCTCCACACTCTATCTTATTTATTAAACAACATTCCCTTTCCCTCTTTTAAAATAATCTATTATTCAATTTACCTTACCCTATTTAACCTTATCTTATGTTAAAAATCTTAAAATTTCAAAAACACAACATATTCATACATTTTTCCTTAAAAACACTTCTACTAAAGCCAATTTAGTTCCTTTCCGGCAAATCCTTCAAATTTCAATAATATTATTTATTTATTTTCAATTTGTTATAAATAACCATAGAATTGCTCCTCTCCCTGCATTTTCCCCTGCTCCTCATTCAATACTAATAAATAGTGTTTTTTCAATCTCATTTGTTCTTACTTCAATGAACACACTCCCATTTACTAGCATATTCCCACTACTGGTTTGGGAAGAGGCATGTGCACAATGTTGACCACAATCCATATCTATATTGTTGTTTCTTAGGAGGAAATGCTACATTTTTCTGCATTTCCTCCGAAACCAGCTTTGATCCGAATTGAGAAAATGATAGACCCACCTGCATTTTAAGACAGTAATGTGTAAAACATTCTTATTCGATTAATCACGTTGCTTCTCACAAGTCCTTCTGTGGATAACATTTTTTTCAAAGCGATGCTACAAAAATAATGTTGTGTTTTTTTTAGTTTCCTTTTTACAGTGCTTCAAGGCTATTTTTGTTTTTGGATGGGATTCAGCCGCACACTGGCAAATTCAAGTTGCGCAATTAAAACTGATTTGAAGCTCTTGCACAACAACAACAACCCCCACCCAATTCACCCCAGACTTTTGCAATAAGGAAAGTGACAGGAAAATTCACTGGAACGTGTGAGATAACAATTGCTTAATGCAATGTTTATCTGTTTATCTACTTGCACTGGTGCGCTTTCGAACTGCTAGGTTGGCAGGAGCTGGGGCAGAGCCACGGGAGCTCACTCTGTCACACGGATTCAAACCGCCGACCTTACAATTGGCAAGCCCAAGAGACGCAGGGGTTTAGACCACAGTGCCACCCATGTCTCCGGAGTAGGCATGTGTACTGTACACATGCACACCGGAAGATAAAACACCTCATAACTTGCTTTTTCTCCCATTGTAAATCTCAGCCCATGGGCAATCAGACACCATCTTCTCAGTCCATTGGTGGAAGTAGTTGCAAAACGTCATAGCACAATAAACAGAGGGGTACCAGTTGGTCCTTAAAGATATGACTAGACTCACTCTCTTTGCTGCTACAGACTAGATCTTCTGGAATTTGTCTCTGAGGAAGGGCAGAGTTCGCTCTATTTGTGTAGCAAGGCAGAGACATCCACCCTTACTAAATAAACGTTGGGAGCGGCCTGGTTGCCAAGGAAGGGTGGTTGCTGGTTCCTTGCCTAGGATGTTGGGTGGTGCTGTGAGAAGCAGAAAATAAGCTTTGTTTTCCTGGATAGGAAGTGGCTTTGTAATACTGGGTGGTACGTCAAATGAAAGCTGTGCTACACAACTGTAGGTTGTACTCACACAGCATCAGCTACCAAGGGTGGTGCTCACATAGAAGCCCATATGTCCTGTGAGACGGACAATACAATTGTTAATTCCTCCACCGGAACCTGAAATATATCTATCCTTTGTAAATGTGAGGAGATGGCTCTGCAACAAGGATGGCTTGGGGGGAAATTGTAGTAGTCAAGGTGATGGCATTCTGTAAATCTTCAAATGCTTCAAATGTTAATGAAATATGAAAGCCAGTTGTTATTTTTTTTAAATAAAGAACTGGGTTGTACCAAACTCAGACAATTAAACGCCACATAAAGGGTATCGCTTTGCCCATTGTAAATGTTATGTATTCAGTGGTTTGTGTTTGCCTGAGCTTGAGTCTGGACTCAGGATTCTGAGCTCCTGTGTTCCAATTTGATACATGATGTCCAATCACAGAACGTTTCAGGATTTGGGCCTCTGCTATTGGTCCTTGAACTCTGAGTTGTGATTTGCAGCTTGGAAGTTTAGACAGCCAGTCATGTTGGGAGTGGGAGTGGCCCAGGCTTTCAGGAATGTATATAAGCAGTTGCTTTGCCCCTGTTGCCCAGTTATGTAGTTCAATAAAGGTTCTTGCAGTTATCACTGTGTCTTGCCTCATGGGAACCCACCTACACTTCAGTAAACATATTTTTATCATACAGAAAGGTGACTTACTGCGTAGACGTCATACATTTAAAGCACCTTGCTTCCTCCAAAGAATCATGGGAACTGCAATTTACAGAGCTATACAGAGCTAAAGAATTCAACACCACTCTTAAAACACAGTTCCCATTATTTGGGGGTGGGAGGGTGTGGTTTGAATGTGCTTTAAATGTATGGTGTGTGTAAACAGGAAGAATTCTACTCCTGGCTTTTCTCACTGCAGTCCCTCTTTGCCGTTTCTCTTTAGTTGCTCTTACCAGCTCATAGAGCTTACTCTGTATTTCCATGCAAGAGAGGCTCAGGAGGAAGGCTGTGGGAAGGTGGCCAGGGGTCAGAGCTGGTGTGTGCTGGTAGAACTACATAGCAGACTGTGCTCTACTTCATTTAGCTCAAATCAGTCCTGTTCATTATTCATGCCATTGGCATTAAATTAGCAGGTGGCCCTGTGGTCTAAACCACTGAGCCTCTTGGGCTTGCCAATCAGAAGGTCGGTGGTTCGAATCCCCGTGACGCAGTGAGCTCCTGTTGCTCTGTCCCAGCTCCTGCCAACCTAGCAGTTCGAAAGCACACCAGTGCAAGTAGATAAATAGGTACCGCTCCATCACGGTATCCCGTTGCACCAGAAGTGGTTTCATCATGCCGGCCACATGACTCGGAAAGCTGTCTGTGGACAAATGCCAGCTCCCTCAGCATGAAAGCAAGATGAGCACTGCAACCCCATAGTTGCCTTTGACTGGACTTAACCGTTATATGAACAACAACCTTCTTTGGGTAGATTTTCTTTCTTCTGAAAATGGCCACTTGATGTGGAAATCTGTGGTGTAGAAAGAGGGTGTTTAACCCTTTCCACATCAAAATCCCCCCTTAAGCTGCTATGATTAACCCAGCCGTTGCTTCCTCCAAATGATCCATGGAGTTGTAGTTTGGTGCCAGTGTTCAGTTCTCTCTGGCTCAGCTTCCAAGAACTACTGTTCTCCCCAAAAAGCTATTGTGGGCAGCAGCTTCAGGGGAGCTATTTCAGCAGGGAAAGGGTTAAAGAGCTGCATCCCACCCCCCTAGTCCTCCAACCTGTCCTCTGCTATAGCAGGTTGCTTTTTTGCAAAGCCACAAAATCTGTCACAGATCGCTAAGGCAGCACATCATTTGGTCCTTAGAGAAGTCTGAAATTCAGGTTCAATCCTCGTATGAGACAGCTGCATATCCCTGCATTGCAGGGTTTTGGACTACATGGTCCTCAAGGTCCCTTCCACTTCTACAATTCTACATGATATAAACTTGTAGATACGGCTTCAGAATGCAAGCTTTCTGGTGTCAAAAGCAGAAAATGCCTTTTGAAATATTAATTCGGTCTTATTGATTAAATCTTTAATGGATGTCCCGGTTTATAATTATAGAAGCAAACTGAGAGTTGCCACGAACCTCGGATTATGACATCAATGAATGACTCACAGTGCAATCCAAGGAAAACACATTGTAAAGGAGACATTGTGACAAACGGAATTCTGCAAGCGAACAGGACTCAAACAACAAATTATTTTGAAACCCAGATTAAGGAGGAGTATTTTGAGGGCACATGGGTTATTACTAACATTAAATCAGAAATAACATAAATTTATGGGGCAGTGGAATAAGGAGGATTCTGGCACAATATTTGGAAAACTGGATTCCCGCCTCCATTTGTTTCACATTCCAAAAAAAGCTGAATATAAAGGAATGTAAAGATTGCATTTAATCCCATAGAGGATAAAAACAGATGAATTGCTGGAAAGCTGTTAAAAGGCCCAGCAGCTCAGCAGAGAAAAGGTTGGCAACCCTGTTTTAAGTTGGGGCTTCCTTTTAGGGCACCTGTTTCCCCAACCATTTCAGCAATTGTGCTAATCCGAGATACCATCAGAAAAGATCCTATTTCCAGAATACAATGCAACTTTAGAACCTGCCTAGCTAGTTACTGAAATGAAAACGTAAACAAGGCAGAAACAGGCTATTTTTGGTTAAGCGTGTTTTTCCCCCTGACCTAACTTTTTAAATTAGGTTGCTGAATTATAGCTAGAAGGTGGGCTGCTGTTCCTTTGTTCCTACAAAAACACATTTGACTCTCACTGGGAAAGAAACAGGACTACGTCCTTTGACATAATTTCAGTGCCTATACAGTTATACCTTGGTTGACGAACGCCTTGCTACTCGAATTTTGGTTTTGGAAAGGACTTCCGGAACGGATTAAGTTTGAGAACCAAGGTACCACTGTATTTTCGTATAGGTTGCGCCCATTGATTTATAAAAGTAGCATTGCTTCCTGGAAATATCAGACATTTTCCTGCATGCCATGTGCTGAGAAGGTAACAACCCTGATCTGTGCACGGCATATTATTACTAACTTCTGCCCTTAGAGAGGGCATCCATATTCTACTTTAACTAAAAGGGCATAGGGTGGAATTGCATCCTTTGTATTTGTACGGAGGATTTGCTCCACGGGCCTGCATAAGTCACCCGCCTCTGGGCTTTTGTTTTTGTCTGTGAAATGGGGGTGGGAAAAGACTCATCACAATGTGGTTGACTGTACTGGAAGCCTAATCCATTATTGGCTTTAGCTACTGCTTGCATTGGAAAGACAAAAGGGAACCTCTCCTTAAATGGGGATGCAGATCAATTTACACATAGCCCGTTGATGCTAGAAATTATCACTAGGGACAGATGTTTATTTTGAACGCAGGAACGTATTGTAGGAGATCACAGTCAGTGTTACCTGTTAATTACTTATCCTAGGCCAGGGGTGTCCAAACTTTTTTCAAAGAGGACCAGATTTGATGAAGTGAACATGTATGAGGGCCAACCAAAGTTACAGTGGTACCTCAGATTAAGTACATAATTCGTTCCAGAGGTCCGTAGTTAACCTGAAACTGTTCTTAACCTGAAGCACCACTTTAGCTAATGGGGCCTCCCGCTGCTGCAGCGCCGCCGGAGCACGATTTCTGTTTTCATCCTGAAGCAAAGTTCTTAACCTGAAGCTCTATTTCTGGGTTAGCGGAGTCTGTAACCTGAAGCGTATGTAACCCAAGGTACCACTGTACTGAGCTTTTTTTAGGATTGAAGTTGTTGAGCTTTTGGGTGGGGGGGATTTTACTACCCCAGAAAATAAACTGCCATACAATTTTACCGCAAAGTTCCCCAAAGTTGTTAAGGCCGGATTAAACTGACCGGCGGGCCGGATTACGCCCCAGAAACAGACTTTAGACATGCCAGTCCTAGGCCATGCTTCTGTACTTTTTAATCACAGCCTCACATGGAGAAATGTAGAAGGTGAAGCTGTTCCTGGCATGGAAATAAAATATGGGGCATAGAATTAGAGGGCGCCCTAAGGAAATTGGTGACCATGTTGGGTAAGCAACTTGCCTACAACGTCAGAGCATTTATTTAACAGATGATATATTTACAGGTAAGGGACGGTTTTATACCTGGAGATTCTAGAGTGGCCAGCTGCAAAGGAAAGCAGGCCTCCTGTACATGTAATCGTTATGTAACTAGAAGAGGGGATTTGTCAGTTTATTTGCAGCTTTTCATACTCCTACAATGGCTAAAATGTCGCTGACAATCTGTAAATCAGTGCCCAGTGCAGGCAGAGTGACCAGGGACAACAAAGAACACAATGTCTGTACTCTTCATAGCTATGGAAAGGGGGGGAATTTCATCAGATTATCAGCATTTTATGACAGGGTTGCTGTTCCTCCCTCCATTGGTTCCTGCAGGTGTGCCTCATGCAGACATTAGCAGGGGGTGGGGAACCTGCCATCGTCCAGATTTTGTTGGACTACGACTCTCACCATCGCTGTCCATTGGCCACGTAGTCCCAACAACGTCCTGTAGGAGGTCCTCCCATCTACCACATTTATGTGGCACTCCTTGTGGGGCAGACCGTGCTTTTGCCCGCTATGCCTCAGCAATCCTGAAGAGTCGATCAAGAGCTGTCAGGACGATCTTGTTCAAAACACACACACACAGAGATGACAGGAGAACGTCCTGTGTGATTTATTTAGTAAATTTATATACCGCCCTTCCTCTGTAAATCTCAGGGCAGTTCACAACATAAAAACACAAAATATACGTTAAAAGCAGGAACAAAAGAAACCACAAACCAATTAACACCCGCTGCCTTCACACTTGCTTTCTGTAGAATGGATATGAGGCAATTATAAATGATTAGTACTAATTTTCCTATGAAATGTGTTTCTCAACAGTAAGGTGAATAAGGTTACTTTTTCCAAGGTGAAGTCTGTCTCCTAAGAGGCCATGGATTTGTTAATTCACTGTTTACCTAATGCAGACTAATACACAAAAGACAGGACATACTATTTTGCCAGGCATATTATTGGACAATAAAGCCATATTTACTGGCAACATGCAGGTTACCTGCAGATTAAAGGGCTGATTAATTAAAACTACAAAAGGGATAAAAGGTTATTGCTAAATAAATAAGGTAAAAGGTAAAGGACCCCTGGACAGTTAAGTCCAGTCAAAGGCGACTACGGGGTGCAGCGCTTATCTCACTTTTCAGGCTGAGGGAGCTGGCGTTTGTCCACAGACAGCTTTTCCGGACCATGTGGCCAGCATGACTAAACCGCTTCGGGCAGAAGGGGACACCATGACAAGTACCAAGCGCACGGAAACACCGTTTACCTTCCTGCCACAATGGTACCTGTTTATCTACTTGCACTGGCATGCTTTCGAACTGCTAGGTTAGCAGAAGCTGGGACAGAGCAACAGGAGCTCACCCCATCACACAGATTAAAACCGCCCACCTTCTAATCGGCAAGCCCAATAGGCTCAGTGGTTTAGGCCACAGCGCCATCCGTGTCCCTGCTAAGCTAATAAGTAGCTGGCTTGTTATGTGGCTTTTCAGTTAAAACCAATTTAGCCGTAGAGGACTGAGAACATTTCTGATGGTAAAAGTAGAAAATTGCAAATATAAACCAGTAAGCTTTGAAAAGTTCCCTGTTGGGACTTAAGGCAGCTTACAAAGAAAACCAAGAACCGCTAAAAACATGGAAACATCAATCATTAAAATACAATACAGTGGTACCTCGGGCTACAGATGCTTCAGGTTACAGACACTTCAGGATACAGACGCTTAAGGATACAGACTCCGCTAACCCAGAAATAGTACCTCAGGTTAAGAACTTTGCTTCAGGATGAGAACAGAAATCGTGCGGCGGCGTGGTACCTCAGGTTAAGAACAGTTTCGGGTTAAGAACGGACCTCTGGAACGAATTAAGTTCTTAACCTGAGGTACCACTGTAAACATAGATAAAATTAGAGCTATAAACATATATAAAATCTTTTTAAAAATATTCCAATAATTGCAAGAAACATAAGCCATGCTTAGAATAAGTTAATGCTGAAGGCAAGAGAACTTACTCTAAGCATGACCAAGTCCGGCTCCTCCAACTCACAACTTCTAAGTCTACACCTAGCACAAAGTAATGTTGTTAGACCTGGGCACTGCAGCAAATCTCTTCTATTTTAAATCCTTACTTTTTAATACATACAAATTATGCAGGCACTTAGGATAATTATTGAATCTTTCTGTCCTCTGGCCAGTCCTGCTTTTCCTGCTCCCAAACACATGTCAGTCTCAATTAATCAATGTGGAAAATTACGCAGAACACACGCAGAGCTGAAATGTGAAAGGATACATCTCTCTCCATCCATGGCTCTCTAAAGCAACATAAAATAGCATTGGGTTTAATTTCTGCTTTCCGTGTCTTAATTTCTCTCATCTGCACAAACTTTTTGAAATATGAAAGGACAGTCGCTAAAACGTGTTTTTCCCCAGTCTCAAAAAGAGAGGACTTTAAAAGCTGTGGGTCCTGTACCCACTTGCTTAAGAGCAAGCCCAATTAGGACTTATTCCTGAGGGGACATGCATTATAAGTATCCCATCTCTATGCAAATCTGAAACTTTATGAGCAACTGGGATAATTATTATTATTATTATTATTATTATTATTATTATTATTATTATTTATACCCTGCCCTCCCCGGCCAGAGCCGGGCTCAGGGCGGCTAACACCAGTAAAATTACAATAAAAACATAATAGGGGGGGAACCTAAAACCCAATTTAAAATACAGGTTAAAATGCAATTTGAAATGCAGCCTCATTTTAAAAGTAGTGCATAGATCAAAACACATTAAGGGGAGGGAAAACATAAGGGTCAGACTGAGTCCAAGCCAAAGGCCAGGCGGAACAGCTCTGTCTTGCAGGCCCTGCGGAAAGATGTCAAGTCCTGCAGGGCCCTAGTCTCTTGTGACAGAGTGTTCCACCAAGTCGGGGCCAGTACTGAAAAGGCCCTGGCCCTAGTTGAGACCAATCTAACCACCTTGTGACTTGGGACCTCCAAAATGTTGTCATTTGTGGACCTTAAGGTCCTCCGCAGGGCATACCAGGAGAGGTGGTCCTGTAGGTACAAGGGTCCTAGGCCGTATAGAGCTTTAAAGGTCAAAACCAGCACCTTAAACCTGACCCTGTACTCCACCGGGAGCCAGTGCAGCTGGTAAAGCACTGGATGAATGTGATCCCATGGCAAGGACCCCATAAAGGAGCATTCTGCACCCGCTGGAGTTTCTGGGTCAGCTTCAAGGGCAGCCCCGCGTAAAGCTGCAATCCCGTCCCTGGTTGCCGGAGATAAAGTCCCATTCAAGTTATTGGATTTCATAGTATGCATAGGGCTTGCCTGCGACATTGCCACAAATTGATTTATGGCCCTCCGTAATAATAAACCTCCATTGTTCCTGAAGCTCCAATCCTAGGCAAACATATCGGGGAGTAAGCCCCAGTTGAATGCAGCGGGACTCCTTTCTGAGTAAACATGCATAAGGTTGCGGTGTCAGGTGCTGTTATGTGTATTCACTTGGGAGTTGGCACCAGCGAGTTCAGCGGGACTTCTGTTGCATCAACGTGCAGAGAATTTTACTGTAAGGAGAGTTCGTTTTCCAACTCGCCTTATGCCGTTCTTTATAGCTCTTCCCACACACCCTTCAACAATCTGTGGCTTTGTTTACAGAGAAAAGGGAGTGTGAGCCACTTCCGATGGTGGCTTGCTTGCTTGGGGTTTGGTTTGGGGATTATTATAATTTGCTTGGCCCTGTTTTTGATTTGGAACACAGGGTCTCAGAGTCTTTAGTCCAGACTCAAGCTCAGGCAAACACAGACCACTGAATACACGGGTGTGGTTCAGGGAAACATTCCAGCCAGGCAAAATCACTTCAGGGGATGCATAATTTCAGGGCTGGTGGGGAGGGCAGCCCAGCCCAGGAAAGAGTCCTAAAATCCAACTAGGGGCCAGGAGGGCTGTGAAATCCAAAACCTGCTCCTTTCCCCAGGTCTCCTTGCTCGTGCTAAGCAAACCTGGTTTCGGACTCTTCTAACTCCGCAGGGTTGTGGTGACCCTGGGTATATTTCCAAGAGAGCTTCAGACAAAAAGCATCCTAATTGTTCATCAGTGTGCATTTATGCCTATCGGTGACCAGCTAATGTCAAGCAAGCCGAGAGAGAGAGAGAGAGAGAGAGAGAGAGAGAGAGAGAGAGAGACGCTTTGCAGCCTAGGACCGTATGAGTCAGAATACAGCGGCTGCTGTTCCGAAATGCTACCAGGCTAAAGTTGGGCAAAGATCCAGGAACAGGATGCTGCAAGGCAGGGTGTGACAGAAATTCTGCCACTCAAAATTAGCAAAAATAAATAAATGTCTGCGTACATTCCTTCCCTTAATCAAAAGAATCATTGTTGGGTTTGTTCGTGATTACATTTAGATCCCTCTCTTCCTCCGAGGAGCTCAAAGCTGCAGAGCAGTGGCGTAGCGTGGGGGGTGCAGGGGGGGCCGGCCGCACCGGGCACAACATCGGGGGGGGGGCGCGCTCGAACTAACTAATCTAGTGGAAGAGACTCGAGTGCTAAAATCCATGGGTTAGGGGGCGCAAATTACTTGCCTTGCCCCGGGTGCTGACAACCCACGCTACGCCACTGCTGCAGAGTTCTCCCCATCGCCATTTTATCTTCAGAACAATCCCGTGAGGTAGATTAGGCAAAGAGAATGCGCTCTAACCACTGTACCACACTGGTCTTCCTCACTTGTTCCTTCCTCTCTTCCCAATTCCTGTTTCTGTTGTGTAAAAAGAAAAGAAAAATAAATATATATATTTTAAAAAATAGTATTAAAAAGGAAGGAAGGTTGTTTACTGCACTGTTCACAAATGTGTAACTATTGCGTAACTATGTGTAGCTATGAGCTATGTGTAGCTATGAGTGGTTAGAGTGTCGGACTCCAACCAGGGCCATGCAGCTCACGGGGTAACCTCTGGTCAGTCACTCATTCTTAGCATAACCTACCTCACAGAGTTGTTGTGGAGATGAAATGTGAAGGGGGAGAACCATGTAACCCACCTTGAGCTCCAAGGAGAAGAAAGGAGGGATATAAATGCAATAAATTAATTAATATGGCTTCAAAGATGACCATCCCTTAAATATAAATGTGGATTATTTATAACAGGTAGGGAATCTGTGGCCCTCCACTTTTAACATGGGGGGGGGGATGGTACCGGTACTGTGTACCCTTCAGAACCAGGGGACGCAGGTGGCGCTGTGGTCTAAACCCCTGAGCCTCTTGGGCTTGCCGATCGGAAGGTCGTTGGTTCGAATCCCCGCAACGGGGTGAGCTCCTGTTGCTCTGTCCCAGCTCCTGCCAACCTAGCAGTTCGAAAGCACGCCAGTGCGAGTAGATAAATAGGTACCGCTGCGGCGGGAAGGTAAATGGCATTTCCATGCGCTCTGGCTTCCGTCATGGTGTCCCGTTGCGCCAGAAGCATGCTGGCCACATGACCTGGAAAGCTGTCTGCAGACAAACGCCGGCTCCCTCAGCCTGAAAGCGAGATGAGCACCGCAACCCCATAGTCGTCTTTGACTGAAGTTGCGGTACAGGGGTCCTTTAACTTTTTTTACCTATGAGTACCCCCAGAAAAAAAATTCTCTGCTGACCATATAGGCCAGATCAAGGCTGGGGAGGGAAGTTGTCTCCCCTTTATCAATATAGTGGTACCTTGGGTTACGAACTTAATTTGTTCTGGAGGTCCGTTCTTAATCCGAAACCGTTCTTAACCTGAGGCGTGCTTTTGCTAATGCGGCCTCCTGTTGCCGGCGTGCCACTGGCATGCGATTTCTGTTCTCACCCTGGGGCAAAGTTCTCAACCCAAGGTACTACTTCCAGGTTAGCGGAGTTTGTAACCCGAAGTGTTTGTAACCTGAGGTACCACTGTACATTGTCTAGCCTCAGGGTCTTTATACCAGCTCCCATGGGAGACTCATTAACAATAGAATCCTTTTCTGACATGAGTTTTGCTTCAGCTGTACAACTGATGATCTGAGAATGATAAAAGAAAGCTAACAGTGGCTGTGTTGAATTCTACCAAAGGGATTCTAAATGAGCCAGATGGAGGAGCTCTGTTTTTAAGGGAAGAACAAGGTTGCCATCTGGGGTCTGCCGTGAGCATTTCCGAGACATAACAGCTGCTCGAGGTTTTAATCGAGCGGAAGTTTAGGATGTAGGTTCTGATTTTGATTCTTCTTCCCGGCATGTAGATACTATTTGGAAGGTGCAATTTTGTGCCCCGGATGGGTAAAATAAATATCAGAACCACACAGCTACCAAAATTTTATGGGAATGGGACCAGCTGTGTAGAAGTGAGGCTGTAATATGGGATGTTGCCTTGCAGTGTTTTGGTCCTTCGATTTCACAGCCTGTTCCAGAGGGAGTCATTAGGACTTTTCAGGTCCAGCCCCAGGAACTATTTAGTAGGGTGTTGCAGGGTTCAATCTCTCTTATGCTAACTAACATTTAGATGAAGTCGCTGGGCTAGATTCTCCAGACGATTGAAGTGTGTCATCATGAACGTTCCAGTATAGCATGCCCAACCCTATTAAAAATAAAATAAAATTTCTCTTTCCTATTTTTCTTTTTACAATGTTTCTACAACAAAAATTAAATCTAAACAAAAACCAACCTTCTCTTCTCCTCCCCTCCCCTCCCCTTTGCGGTTTCTTATTTACTGCACAACCAATTCCAACCTATTTGTGAATTTAATCTTTTTACTCTCTGTAAGTTTTGGTTTTTTTACTGCTTGTGTTTATGTCAATCCTGCCAATGTTTTTGATTGTTTACAATTTGTCTACATATATTAAATAATTTCCCCACTGTCTGTTAAAAAAGGTCTCTCACCTTGATTTCTTATTCTTTTGTTAAGTTTCAACATCACTGCATATTCCATCAGTTTTAATTGCCAAACTTCTTTTGTTGGGACTGTTTCTTATTTCCATCTTTGGCATAGAATTCAAATGAGACATTTGATGGTACTTTTCTTGATAAGGCAATATGGGAGTCATCTATTCTGAATGAATTATTATGCAGCACTTGAAAGCTTTTCAGTTTAGCTTTTTTTCACATATAGGTTTTCAGGGGATGTGTGATTTAAGAGAGCTGCTGGATTCTGATGATGTGTTGTGGAGAGGAGTGCTTTTTTTCCATCTCAGGCCGGTATGCTAACTACACTCCTTGCTTTGATAAGAGATTGGCACATCCAATTTTGCTGCCTGAGTTGAAACGGGAATGTGCCCCTCCTGCCACTGCCACCCCACCACTTACTGGGGTTGTGTGAGAGAGGTCTGCAAGATCTCACTCATCGGGGAGCTGCTTCCTCTGGTGCTCTGCCTCATCCCCACCATATATAGGTTAATAGCTGAAAATCCCCTTAAAACCCTATTCATGTGTATCATACAACCTATGCCAGCCATTAGCAACAGTTATTAATAGTACACAGATGTACTGTATGGTTTTTAATCTCTGTGTAATAATAATAATATTTTTTTATTTATACCTCGCCCTCCCCAGCCAAGGCCGGGCTCAGAGCAGCTTACAAGCAATAATAAAAACAAGTTGAATGATTACAACTTAAAAACAAAATTAAAATACAACATTAAAATATTAAAATGTAGCCACAACGCAGGAGGAGAAGGAAGGGAAAAAAGAAAGAGAGGGAGGGAATCAAATTGGCTCCAAGCCAAAGGCCAGTAGAAGCCAGCAGCATTGTACGCACTTCATAAAAATATATATTAATACAATAAAAGCATTTATGTTCTCCAGTGTATTAGTGTCTATCTAATCCACGGAAATTCCAGCACTGTGTCCACTCGTGCACACATACACACAAAACAGAAATACAGCAGGTGCACCTTTCTCCATCATTGCAAGATGGGAAAGACCTGCTGTTGAATTTTTGATGCTATGCTACAGTTAAAAAATACAGCTTTCAGGGGACTGGGGGAGGGAGACGACAGCCCTTTCAGTCTGTCCACGGCACGACTGTGTGATGCAAGTGTTGCACACACCATCCGTGGGCACTGCCAGTGGGGCAACAGCTGAGTGGTGCAGCAATAAAACTGCTAGCACATTCGCTTGTTGTATTTCGTTGGTGGTGAGAGAGGTTGGTGGTGGCTTAGGGTGTGGTTGGTTGTCTTTGGTTGGCTGTAGTGAGAATTGTTTTTGTGTGTGTGTGTGTGTGTGTGTGTGTGTGTGTGTGTATTTTTGAACCACTCATACAAGTAACACTGACAGGAAACCCCACACATTCACTAAGTAGAATAATAGAAGCATAACCACCCGACCCCACCCAACTTATCACCCCCACCCGTCTTCCCCCCTCTTTTCTTCCTAATGGTTTAAACCAATTCATGAACCAATAACCACCTTTTGTAGTTGACCTCCTTTGTAATGTTTTATTTTGAAATCTGTTAAGATAATATTTTAGTTTTCTGTTAATTGTATACTCTGTATTTGACTTGTGTTATTGATGTTTTAATATTCTGTAAGCCACTTTGAGATTTTTCTAAAAAATGTAAAGCGGTATAGAAATGAAATTACAGTGGTACCTCGGGTTACAGACGCTTCAGGTTACAGACTCCGCTAACCCAGAAATAGTACCTTGGGTTAAGAACTTTGCTTCAGGTTGAGAACAGAAATCGCACGGTGGCGGTGCGGGAGACCCCATTAGCTAAAATGGAACCTCAGGTTAAGAACAGTTTCAGGTTAAGAACGGACCTCCAGAACGAATTAAGTTCTTAACCCAAGGTACCACTGTAATAATAACAACTTATACATTGACCACTAATAATGAACCATATGTTGTAGATACTACTACACATTCATTATGCTATTTTTGTGATATACAAATGACACGAGAAACTTGGTATACTTATTTGTGTAACATTATTCTAGTTTATAAACCCCAACTCCCACCCCCAAAGAAAACCGCTAGCACATTTGCAAAGCTAAGCAGGGTCTGGTCTGGTTTCAAACTGGATGGGGGACTGCATTGTTGAGAAGGTTGGACTTAGATGACCCTTGTCATCTCTTCCAACTCTATAATTCTGGAGGCTGGTGCGGTGCAGGAAGGCAGAGAGTCCTGGGAGGTGGAGATGGGAATCAGGGGGGAGAAGGGAGACAGTCGTTTATCAGAGAGGCCTCCAGGTGGCGTTAATGCCAAGAAACAAGGAGGCCTCCCACGTCATAGAGAAAGGGAAAGCAGGTGATGGAGAAAAATGTTTCTACTCGCTTCCCCAACAAGTAAGGCATTGTATTCCACTTTCCGGTTTCTGGGATAACACTTCTGCGTGCATCTGAATTACTGCGGATTAGGGTGGGGAAGAATCATGGAGTCAGAAGGGATCCCCAAGGGCAGGGGTCAGCAAACTTTTTCAGCAGGGGGCCGGTCCACCGTGCCTCAGACCATGTGGGGGGGGGGGCCGGACTATATTTTGGGGGAAAATATGAATGAATTCCTATGCCCCACAAATAACTCAGAGATGCATCTTAAATAAAAGCACACATTCTACTCATGTAAAAACACCAGGCAGGCCCCACAAATAACCCAGAGATGCATTTTAAATAAAAAGACACATTCTACTCATGTAAAAACATGCTGATTCCCGGACTGTCTGGGGGCCGGATTGAGAAGGCGATTGAGCCTGATCTGGCCCGCGGACCATAGTTTGCCTACCCCTGCCCAAGGGCCATTTAGTCCAACCCCCTGCAATGCAGGAATGGCAACTAAAGAATGGGCAATAGATCAACCTTTGCTGCAATCTAATGAGAGTGGGGTGGGTTTTTTTTTGGGGGGGGGGGGGTTGGCTGGAAACGCAAAGAAACCTCTATCCCACCTGCAGTGTGAGCAGTGGGCTCCATTGCAGGGCGGCCGTGAGCCTCTGCCTGTCCACAGCAACGTGGAGGCAAGAGCACTGGGCTACACTGAAGGGTCGTTGTTGTGTGCAGCTTCCCGTGCAATCTTATTAAGCGCATCTGGGTTCAATGGGACTTGGTTGTAGTGTATTAAAAAGGGACTACACGGCAGGGTTGTCGTAAACCGTTCCTGCAGTCACGGCCATAACTCCCTTGCAAAAATATTTAAAGGCTTAAAAAAAATTAAAAATCGCGCAAAATAAGACCCATTGCCGCTGTCCAGTCGCAGCTACGTCATAAGGTTCCCCCCATTGATACTTATGGGCAGCTCTCACGGTCAGGATTGTGTTGCCAAAGGGAACTCGGAAACGCCGCGTCCGGGCTATGCGATGCGGCTCTTTCCTTTTACTTGATCTCTTGCTTCCTTTCCACTCCCCGGCCTCTCTAGGCCGCGCGAACTCTGTGCTCTGAAAAGTTTCCCAAACCGTTGACGCGCTAAGAGTCAGCTGCGCGCGCGTGCATAGCGGCGCAGCCACGTGATGTCATCACCTCGCGCCCTGCCGGCCTCCTCTCCTCATACCCGTCGAAGCCGTGCGTTAGTGGGCGAGAGAGCGCCGGTGGCAGGATGGGGCTGCCGGCTGTGGCTCCGGTGTTGAGGCGGAGGCTTCCCAGGTTAGACGAGGCCGGCGGCCCTGCGAGTGGGGCGAGGGCCGAGAGCGGCGTCGAGAAGCGCAGCTCCGCCTACCTTTCCTCAGGAGTAGCCTTGAACGCAGTGGGAGCTTACTCCCGAGTAGCGGGGCCTGCGCCGCGTAGCTTTCGCTGAACACTTTTATTATTACCGTCCTGGCTGACGCTATAAACTTCAACCAGGCCATTGGATTACTAGCAGTCCTGCTAAATGTGTTTGAGGGAAGGGTGTGTGTGTGTGTATTATTTCTTTTGTTTTTGTACTTTCTTTTTACTACGCATTTTTGTTGTTTTATTCCATGAACCGCCCTGAGATCTTAGGATGAAGGGAAGTATACAGATTGAATAAATAATAATAATAATAATAATAATAATAATAATAATAATAATAATAATAATAATAATAATAATAATATAAAAGGTAAAGGACCCCTGGACGGTTAAGTCCAGCCCAAGGCGACTATGGGGTGTGGCACTGATCTCTGCTTTCAGGCCAAGGGAGCCGGCGTTTGTCCACAGACAGCTTTCCGGGTCATGTGGCCAGCATGACTAAACCGCTTCTGGCGCAACAGAACACCGTGAGGGAAACCAGAGCGCACGGAAACGTCGTTTACCTTCCCGCTCCAGCGCTACCTATTTACTTGCGCTGGTGTGCTTTCGATCTGCTAGGTTGACAGGAGCTGGGACAGAGCAACAGGAGCTCACTCCGTAATGGGGATTCGAACCGCTGACCTTCTGATCGGCAAGCCCAAGAGGTTCAGTAGGTTTACAATTGACCTTTCAGCCATAAGGAGTGCCTCCCAACAGTGCCTCTGACCATGAATGCCTCAGAGGGGAATAGACACTGTTAAGAGCAGGAACTCTTTTCTAGGTCACGAAAGTGGAGAAGGAAACTTATGGAAGACGGGAACAAGTGCTTTGGGCTGCCAAGATTCAGGAACAAAATCTCTTTTCAAATGAAGGCAGCTCTTTGTGGTTCATGCCCTTTGTTTTTCAACAGATGTGTGTGCGGCGACAGGTACTTGCTCTCCCTGGAGTTCCAGCAAGTATCCCATTGCTGCATGTTAAGGTCATATTAAGGTGATCCAAGGTCAAGGGCGATGTCAGCTCAGCTCATTGGCTGAATTTAAAGTTGGGGCTTTAAAGAGGGACCAAGTAGCTAAATGAGCCCTGTGAGAAGAAAAAAGTTTGGGAAGGCTTATCCTTCTATGCGGAATGCTTCCTTCTTGGCTGAAAATTTAATTTTTGGACATGTTTGTGTTCATGTTAAGGTGTACCAAAAGCACAACATAGGAAAGGTAACGTAGGGAAGATGTATTATTTTTTTAGAAAGCTGGTCTATTTGTCCTAAAGTTTGCACATGGATGATGCTTATTTGTTCGTTCATTCAGTATACCACCCTTCATCTGAAGATCACAAGGCGGTTCTCAACATCAAAATACAACATACATAATAAAACAAAAACAAACCAATAGCCCCTCTCCCACAAACACATTTTAAAAGCCATATAATGTTAATCAGCCAACACCTGGTTGAAGAGAAAAGCTTCTGTCTGGCACCTAGAACACAATATAAAATGGATGTGTGGGGGGGAAACCCATGTTAATAAATATGGAGTACTCCCCGCACCTGGGTTGATTCATAAACTACTCTAGAAAGTTTTCCCCCCTGCTGTTTCTGCTTTCAATGTATAGTGTAGTCTGACAAAAGCATGTGCTTGATTTGCTTGACATTTTTACATAGGCTGTGGCAGAAGATATGGCTGAACTTGATTTTCTTGTTTCAGATTGAAGCCATTCAACAGGTTACAGGTCATTGTAGAACATTTGGTAAGTGTGGAGGTTTCCTTCAGGTTGAGGAGGCTAATGTGGGTTTGGTAATGTTCAATATGTAAACTGTTTTCAGCAAGCCCATGGGGGCTTTTGAATTGTGCTCCTCCAACAACAAAGACAAAAACACAAGTTTCAAAGGCAATTTATGCTGCAACAAGCCCACAACTTACGTTTTGGAGATCTCACCTAAAGCCAAAATCGCATTGGGTGTACTGGCTGGTGGGATTGCCAAAGTCTTTTCCTGAATGCCCACCCCCTTTTTAATTTTTAAAAAATTATTTTGCCAAGTGCATAAAGCTGAATGCACACAAGTCAAATGTTCATAAGTTGTGGGCTTCCTGTATACTGTTCACATAGGGGAAAGGCAGGAGACAAGCACTTGTGGGCGTGCATAAGCTCATACATGAGCCTAAAGTAGTTTGCTAGATAGGAACATAGAAGCTACCTTATACCAAGCCAAACTATTGGTCCATCGAGTTCCGCATTATCTTGCAGTGGCTCTCCGGGTTTCAGACAGGGAGTCCATCCCAGCTGGTGGTGCCCGGGATTGAACCTTGGACCTTCTGCATGAAAACTAGACACTTTTGGATTCCAGCTCCCATCAGCTCCAGCCAGAATGGCCATATAGAATGGGAGGGGTAGTAACATCTGGAGAGCCAGTTTTCCCTCCCCTGCTCTAAAGAATTTGCATGCTGGAACCAACTTGCAAATTAGCAGCTTGTTAAAAGCCTTGGGTGGATCTACACATAGGAGCCCTCCCCCACTATAAATAAGTCAGAAATTAAATCGTAACAAAAGAAAAAAAACCCGCTATGTAAAAATCGCATCAATTTTTTTGCTCTCTGGCGCCACCTGGTGTTGCGTGTTTATAACACATTCAAAATGTTGTTTTTTGACTAATGTGGCTGAGTCCCTTGATTTGTTTTGTTTTGTTTGTTCTTGTTTCAAATATGCAGAGTATGTCCAAGACGACAGCTTCTTCCTCTGAGGTTCTCTTGGAAAAAAAGGGGTGTGCTGGAGTTATAACCATGAACAGACCCAAAGCTCTGAATGCATTAAATATATCCATGATTCGACAGATGTATCCACAACTGAAGGTTGGTGCTTTTCTTTTAAATCAGTGCTGTGGGCACAGTGTGTGGATTGACAGAGGAGGCCATTCAAGGGCAGCACCTCAAGCAGCGGCTATAGCCCATCACTTTTTTTCTACACTTCAGCAGCTGAATGTGTGAACAGCCTCTGTTGAAAACCAATGGGTTTGAGGTGGTGCGAAAGTTCTGTATGCAACGTATGATCTGTGATGGCTCATTCACTAAAAAAAGCCAAGTCTTGACCTCGCATTCATTCGGCAATGTGCATGCATGTGCAAATCAAGCCAAGGGCTCTGGATGAACCAGCAATCAGATTAATTTTATGGCCATCCGTCTGATTTAATTGGGGATGTACTGGGGAGTGGAGAAGGACCTGAAAATGAGAACAGCAGAAATGCTGTTACAGTGGTGCCCCGCAAGACGAACGCCTCGCAAGACGGAAAACCCGCTAGACGAAAGGGTTTTCCGTTTTGGAGGCGCTTCGCAAAACAAATTTCCCTATGGGGTTGCTTCGCAAGACGAAAAAATCTTGTGCGTCCCCGCGGGTTTTTTTCGCTCCCCCCCCCTCCTTTTCCTAAGCTGCTAAGCCACCTATCAGCTGTTCCACTGATAACCCGCTTAACAGCTGATCGCGAAAAGCCGCTAGACCGCTGTAGCGCTAATCCGCTAAGCTGTCAATGGGCTTGCTTCGCAAGACGAAAAAACCGCTAGACGAAGAGAATCGCAGAAAGGATTCTTTTCGTCTTGCAAGGCACCACTGTACTGGTAGTGGATTTTATCTACGCTCACTGAATAAGTAACAGGCAGTACTGAGATACACACACCATGTTCATCTTCGCCATATTTACAGAAGTATACTGGTGGTCTTAGCGTCGGCAACCGTACCCTGTGGTGTCCCACAGCCAAACTTGTAGCAGCAGAAATCCCTATTTAAATGGCAGAGTAGTGGGTGGAGCCTGGAAGCAGGGCCAAGAAAGGCAGTATTGAAAGCAAGTGAATATTGCTTCAAGGGAGGGAGAAGAATGAGTGTGACCGCTCCCTCTGGAAAAAGGAAATGTCTCAAGGGGGATTCCTGTGCAAGGTGGGAAGTGGTGGGGATGGATATTTCCCCTTGCCATCTGCAGAGTCAACATTATAGGAAACGGCTCAGGCTGGCTGGGGGTTTGCTTGGCTTTGCAGCTTTCCTTAAGTTAGGTAGGGGAGACAGGTAAGGGGAGGTAAGATGTGGCTTCCCTGGACTTCCTCTGGAGGAAGGGCAGGCTATAAATCAAATAAACAAACTTCACTGGGATCCTAAGAAGCCAGGGCCTTTTATCGCTCTCCTGGACTTCTAGTCTGTCACCTGGTTCAGCCATGGCTCAGTAGGGGGAAGTGCAGTGCATATGGATTCAGGGTTTCGACAGGTTGCTGAGATTCATCCCGAAGGTGTGGCATTGCTGCCGTCTGTATCGAAAGGAGGAAGAGGCAAAGCGTATGCTAGAGAGCTTTTGGGGTTCTCCCCACACCCCTTTTAGTGCTGACACTGCTCTGAACAAGGGAATGGGTCAAAGGTGGTTGTTCTGTGTTCAAGAAGAGAGAGGTGGTATGGAGTCTCATAGAGCATGTGGCTTTGGCCCAAGGAAATTAGGGTGAAACTATATGATGCCTTCTGTTTCCCCCCAAAATATGTATTTCTACCATACAGATATAACGAGGGTGGAAGCAGCTTCCAGTGTAGAAGCAGCCAATGAGACAGAAATGCTGAACTGTTCCCAGCCCTGCTGTCCTTAGCCTGGTTTATTTCTGTTATCGGAGCCCACATTCAACATGTTTTATCTTTTGTAGAAATGGGAGAAGGACCCTGACACCTTTTTAATAATAATAAAGGGAGCTGGAGACAAAGCTTTCTGTGCAGGAGGCGATATCAAAGGTAAGGTTTTGAGTATTCAAAAAGTTGAGAGTTCAAAAGTTTTAGTTGTCATTGAGTACTTAAACTTTCAAAAGCTTTTTGATGATGTCCCTCAGCAAAGACACCTGGGTAAGCTTAGCTGTCACGAGATAAGGGGGAGGTTCTGTTATGGACCAGGAACTGGTTCAGAAATGGGAAGAAGAGAATAGGAATAAATGGATTGTCCTCCCATTGGAGGCATGGAGTCTTCCGAGGATCAGTGCTGGACCTGTTCATAAATTATCTAGAGTTGGGATGAGCATTAAGTTAGCCAAGTTTGCTGCTGATACCAAAATGTTCAAGGTACTTAAAATAAATTGGGAGAAGCTCCAAAAGGATCTTTCTAAACTAGGTTAATGGGCAGTAAAATGCATTTAATTGTCAGCAAGTGTAAAGTAAGGCACATTGCGGCAATGAATTCTAATTCCACGCACCGCATTTTTCACTCTATAAGACGCACCTGGTTTTGGAGGAGGAGAACAAGAAAAAAAAATCTCTCCCTCTCTGAGCAGCACCCCTTCAGCGAATAATAATAATAATAATAATAATTTATTATTTATACCCCGCCCATCTGGCTGGGTTTCCCCAGCCACTCTGGGCGGCTTCCAAAAGAATATTAAAATACTGTGATACATCAAACATTAAAAGCTTCCCTAAACAGGGCTGCCTTCAGATGTCTTCTAAAAGTCTGGTAGTTGTTGTTCTCTTTGACATCTGGTGGGAGGGCGTTCCACAGGGAGGGCGCCACTACCGAGAAGGCCCTCTGCCTGGTTCCCTGTAACTTGGCTTCTCGCAGTGAGGGAACCGCCAGAAGGCCCTCGGTGCTGGACCTCAGTGTCCGGGTAGAACGATGGAGGTGGAGACGCTCCTTCAGGTATACTGGACCGAGGCCGTTTAGGGCTTTAAAGGTCAGCACCAACACTTTGAATTGTGCTCGGAAACGTACTGGGAGCCAATGTAGGTCTTTCAAGACCGGTGTTATATGGTCTCGGCGGCCGTTCCCAGTCACCAGTCTGGCTGCTGCATTCTGGATTAGTTGTAGTTTCCGGGTCACCTTCAAAGGTAGCCCCACGTAGAGCGCATTGCAGTAGTCCAAGCGGGAGATAACCAGAGCATGCACCACTCTGGCGAGGCAGTCCGCGGGCAGATAGGGTCTCAGCCTACGTACCAGATGGAGCTGGTACACAGCTGCCCTGGACACGGATTTAACCTGTGCCTCCATGGACAGCTGTGAGTCCAAAATGACTCCCAGGCTGCGCACCTGGTCCTTCAGGGGCACGGTTACCCCATTCAGGACCAGGGAATCCTCCACACCTGCCCGCCTCCTGTCTCCCAGAAACAGTACTTCTGTCTTGTCAGGATTCAATCTCAATCTGTTTGCCGCCATCCATCCTCCAACCGCCTCCAGACACTCACACAGGACCGTCACCGCCTTCACTGGTTCTGATTTGAAAGAAAGGTAGAGCTGGGTATCATCTGCATACTGATGAACACCCAGCCCAAACCCCCTGATGATCTCTCCCAGCGGCTGCATGTAGATGTTGAAAAGCATAGGGGAGAGGACAGAACCCTGAGGCACCCCACAAGTGAGAGCCCAGGGGTCTGAACACTCATCCCCCACCACCACTTTCTGAACACGGCCCAGGAGGAAGGAGCGGAACCACTGTATGACAGTACCCCCAGCTCCCAGCCCCCCAAGACGGTCCAGAAGGATGTTATGGTCGATGGTATCAAATGCCGCTGAGAGATCCAGCAGAACTAGGAAACAGCTCTCACCTTTGTCCCTAGCCCGCCGGAGATCATCAACCAGTGCGACCAAGGCAGTTTCAGTCCCGTGATGAGGCCTGAATCCCGATTGGAAGGGATCCAAGTGGTCCGCTTCTTCCAGGCGTGCCTGGAGTTGTTCAGCAACCACTCGCTCAATCACCTTGCCCAAGAATGGAAGATTTGAGACTGGGCGATAGTTGGCCATCGTGGCCGCATCTAAAGATGGTTTTTTAAGAAGCGGTTTAATAACCGCCTCTTTCAACGGGTCTGGGAAGGTTCCCTCACGGAGGGAAGCATTCACCACCCCACGAAGCCCATCGCCCAGCCCTTCCCGGCTAGCTTTTATAAGCCAGGATGGGCAAGGATCCAGGAGACAGGTGGTTGGTTTCACTCGTCCAAGCAGCCTGTCCACATCCTCGGAGGTAACAGATTGGAATTGATCCCACGCAATTTGACTAGACAGGACTCTAGCACTCTCCCGCCCTGGCCCTGCTCCCACGGTGGCGTCTACCTCTTCCCGAATCTGAGCGACTTTATCTGCAAAAAACTTTGCAAAATCATTGCAGGAGATCATGTGGCCCGTACTGGGTCCCGATGTAGCAGGTGGTTCAGCTAAATTGCGGACCACCTGAAAAAGTCTCCTGCTGCTGTTTTCTGCAGATGCAATAGAGGCGGCAAAGAAGGCCTTCTTCGCCGTCGCTACCGCCACTTGGTAGGCTCGACACTGAGCTCTAACCTGTGTCCGGTCAGCTTCAGAATGGGTCATCCGCCACCGGCGCTCTAGCCGTCTCAACGATTGTTTCATTGCCCTCAGATCCGTGGAAAACCACGGGGCTGTCCGGGCTCCATGCAATCGGAGAGGGCGCTTCGGAGCCAAACAGTCAATAGCCCTGGTTAACTCCACATTCCAGCGTGCCACCAGGGAATCAGCTGAAAGGCCATCAACATGGGATAAAGCATCCCCTACCACTCTCTGGAAGCCATTTGGATCCATTAAGTGGCGGGGGCGGACCATCCGAATCGGTCCCACCTCCCAGCAGAGGGGAAGGGTCGCGGAGAAGTCAAGTTGCACCAGGAAGTGGTCTGACCATGGCACTTCTTTTGTTTCGCTTTTATTTAGTGTCAGAACACCAACATCCATGGAGGTAAACACCAGGTCCAAGGCATGTCCGCGGCTATGGGTTGGGCCAAAGTTATTCAGGGACAGCCCCATGGAGGCCATGCTTTCCACGAAGTCCCGAGCGGCCCCTTGTAAGGTCGTGTCGGCATGGATATTAAAATCCCCTAGGACAACCAAACTAGGTGTCTCCAGGAGAACATCCGCCACGACCTGAAGCAGCTCGGGCAGGGAATCCTTGGTGCAGCGGGGAGGTCGGTACACCAAAAGGAATCCTGTACTGCCCCTATTGCCCAACTTCCAGAACATGCACTCAGAGAACTGGGTCTTCCTAACAGGACGCCTGGTGCAAACTAATGACTTCCTAAAAATCACTGCAACCCCCCCTCCCCGCCCACAAGGCCTGGGTTGCTGTGCGTAAGAGAAACCCGGTGGACAAGCAGCGGCAAGAACAGGCCCATCTGCTTCATCCAACCAAGTCTCTGTTACACAAGCCAGGTCAAATCCTCCATCCATGATCAAGTCATGGATGGCAGTGGTCTTATGAATCATTGACCTGGCATTGCACAGCAGCACCTTCAGGCTATGTGGGTATCCCTTGCTGATTCTAGTATCCGTCCGGACAGGACCAGACCCGGAGGCAGGGATAGTCCTCAGACAACGACTAAACCTGCCTCCTCTGTAATGACATGGTCTGGTCTTAGCGTAACTCCTCCTCCTACCCGTGATCACTGAGATCGGTTGTCAGTGATCGCGAAGCGGCAGGAGAAGCGGAGCTCCTTCCATTTCTCCTCCCACTGAAGGGGCGCTGCGCAGAGAGGGAAAGCTGTGCAGTGCCTCTCCAGCGAAGCCAGGAGAGCAAGAGGGATTGGTGCGCACCGATCCCTCTTGCTCTCCTGGCTTCAGGGATAGCCGCCTGAAGCCATGGAGCCTTCATTCGCTCCATAAGATGCATACACATTTCCCCTTACTTTTTAGGAGGGGAAAAGTGTGTCTTATAGAGTGAAAAATACGGTATATGCTTTCGGAGTCTGAACTGGCAGTGACTAACCAGGAACAACTGGCCTTGGATTTGATATCCCGCCTTTCACTCCCTTTAAGGAGTCTCAAAGTGGCTAACATTCTCCTTTCCCTTCCTCCCCCACAACAAACACTCTGTGAGGTGAGTGGGGCTGAGAGACTTCAGAGAAGTGTGACTGGCCCAAGGTCACCCAGCAGCTGCATGTGGAGGAGCGGGGAATTGAACCCGGTTCACCAGATTACGAGACTACTGCTCTTAACCACTACACCACACTGGCTCCTTGTAGTTGATAGGTCAGTGAAGTTGTCTCAGTTTACAGCGGCTGGGAAAAGATGAATTCCATATTGGTGATCATTAGAAAAGGTACTGAAAATGAAACTGCCCATGCAGTAATACAGACTTGTGGGGCAACTGCACTTGGAATACTCTGTACAGTTCTGGTTGCCTCACCTCAAAAAGGATATTGTAGCGCTGGAATAGTTTCAGGAAAGGGCAACCAAGATGATCAAGGGGTGGAGACTCCCTTGTAGGGAAAGGTTTTTTTGTAGGGAAAGGGCATTTGTGGGTTTTTAGTTAACAGAAAAGGAGAGCAGAGGGAGACATGATAGAGGTGTATAAGATTATCTGTGTGGAGAAAGTGAACAGAGGGTTGTTTTTTTATTCCCCTATCCTAATTCTAGAATCTGGTGCCATCCGATGAAGCTGAATGTTGGGAAATTCAGGACAGACAAAAGAAAGTGCTTCTTTACATCGCACCTAGTTAAATTACAGAATTTGGGTGTCCACCAACTTGGATTGCATATATTGTGATCATGAAAGTTTGCTGCAGTCACATTTCTTGGTATTCCAGACAGTTAAGTGTTTTGGTAGCTAAATTTGACACTTGTTTTGTTTGCTAGCTATCGCTGAAGCAGGAAGAGCGGGAGAAGGGATGCCACAATATTTCTTCAGAGAAGAGTACGCCTTGAACAATGCTATCGGTGTGTATCCTAGTCATTTAAAAGTACTTTAGTAATTTAAAAGTACGGGCTTAATTTGAGTAGGCGTAGAATCATAGAGTTGGAAGGGAGCCTGAGGATTCTCTTCTCCAACCCCCTGCCGTGCAGGAATATGCAGCTGCCCCATATGGAGATCGAACCTGCAACCTTGGCATTATCAACACCACACACTAACCAACTGAGCTAGACGTAACCCTTCTTAAACCCCTTCCCTACCCCGCATTTTCACACTAGTACCTATGTGGTTGGTAACACATCACCATTCGTATTAAAAATTGTTCTAAGAATAGTATTGCCAGTTTCCACAGTTTACACCAATTCTCCGCGGTGTTTCTTTCATACACTGGAAGGAACCTTTTTCAGTCTGAGGGCCGCATTCCTTTCTTAACAACCTTCCAAGGGCCATGTGCCAGGGGTAGGTGAGGCTAGGAGCAAAAGTAGGTGGAGCAACACACTTACATTTTCCTCTTGTGCAGTAGGGTAGTTTCTGCACATGCTCACACGCTCCCCACTAGCCTTTATCCTGAGAAACAAGAGGTGTTGTTGTTTGAGAACAATAGCACTCTGGGAGTGAAGCACAGCGGGTGAGGAAGTGTGGCCTGGTGAGAGATGCAAGAAGCCTGGGCTCTCCTTGGACCTTTGGCCCTGAGCTTCCCCACACCTGACCTATTATGCTGCTATATTCTGTGGAATGCTTTGTATAGGTAGACCTGCCTGGCGTCTAGTTTCAGATACTCTTTGTGTCAGGCAAATAACTTTTTATTACCCAGGCTCACCACTAAGCCCTTCTTAATCAGTAGATTCCCCCCCCCATCCCATCCCTGGTATTGCCAGGTTTTGGGGGGTTTTTTGCTTCGGTTTTACTGTTCTCTTGTTCATTCCTTATTTTATCACTGTTGTGAGCTGCCCTGTGCGGGTTTTTTTTAACGGAATGGTGGCAAAAGAACATTTTAAATATCCAAATCTTATACTGTGGTACCTCGGGTTAAGTACTTAATTCATTCTGGAGGTCCGTACTTAACCTGAATCACCACTTTAGCTAATGGGGCCTCCTGCTGCTGCCGCGCCGCTGGAGCACGATTTCTGTTCTTATCCTGAAGGAAAGTTCTTAACCTGAAGCACTATTTCTGGGTTAGCGGAGTCTGTAACCTGAAGTGTATGTAACCTGAAGCATATGTAACCCGAGGTACCACTGTATTCAGAAAGAGAGGAGGCACCACAGCACTTTAAAGCATGGATGGGGACTCTCAGGCTAAATGCGGCCCTCCACATCTCTCTTTGTGGCCCTCTGAAGTCTCCCCAGGCCACCCCCTTCACTGGTCCTGCTTCTCACCCTGAATGATTTTGCCCAAGTGCAGTGTGTCTCCCAACTTTGATAATGCCTCTTGCTACTTGGATGGATGATAGAGAGGGGGGCCTGTGTAGAAATAATCATAGTGTGCTAGGGTAAAATTAGCATTTGTTGCTCCATCCACTTGCCTAGCCATACCCACCACTGACTTGTTGCACCTGGAAAGGGTGCTTTGAAGGGAATGGAGTGCTCAGACTGAAAAAGGGTCCCTGCGCCTACTTTAAAGGTTAACAGGTTTATTACGGCATATGCTTTTGTCTGCTGATCTTTAAGGTGCTGTAAAACTCTTGGCTCTTTGCTGCAATGGACTAACATGGCTAATCCCAGAATTCAGAGTGGAATAATTATAATTTGGTCAACAAATTGAATATTCGAGTTACATTATCAGGCTTCACAAGGTCTTTCCTTGCAGAAGTATGCTGTTTTAAACATGTAAATGTCTTTTCATTTCACTTTTCATTTGTATACCCCCTTCCTGTATTACTAATGTAGGTTTACAAGCTGAAGAAACAACAAAATAGTCAGCAAAGATCACACACCTAATAACAATCTGATCCAATACCAAAAAAGTCAAATTAAAAACATAACTTTAAAACGAAGCAATATTCAATAACCCACTAGAATATAATGGTAAACAGTAAAATTAAATATAAGAAAATGGTAATGAAACAGTTTATACTTAACTTTTACAATAAATAATTCCTAAACTATAACCAATAAAAATAACAGCAAGTCACAATGCATAAAATACCACAAAATATACAAAAACACATGAAAAGATCAAACTGAGAACAAAGACACACAACATAATTTTTTAAAGAAATAAATCAATCCCTGAGCTCCTCTCTTCACAGCTGTTTCTGCTATTCTTAAAGTCATGGTCTGGGAAAGGCTCCTAGGAGGGTGGGCCAAGGCAGGTGGAAAGACTTTTGCCTGATGGCCAACACAGAGTCTCTCTGCCCTCACCATTCTTCACCTGGGAACATCTCTCTTATGAAGACTCCACCTGGAGCAAGGCAGGTGGAAAAAGCCATTGCCTGGTGGCCAGCACAAAGTCTCTCTCTCCTCACGAAACGTGTTGTTTCCATCCTGACAGGCACCTGCCAGAAGCCATACGTGGCGCTTATTGATGGGATTACAATGGGAGGTGTAAGTAGAAATATTTTCTAAGGCAATTGGCTTGGCTTGTGCTTTCATTCTGTTTTAAAGTCGCCAGTGAAGTGACTACAAGGGGTTTTGAAGAGAGATGCATGAGAATAACATTGACCAGGGATAGCTCAGTCAGTAGAGCACAAGACTCTTCATCTTGGGGTTGTGGGTTTGAGTCCCACATTGGGCAAAAGATTCCTGCATTGCGGGGGGTTGAACTGGAGACCCTTGGCATCCCTTCCAACTCTACAATTCTAGGATTCTATATTTTTAGCATTTGTGAAATGTTCTTGAGCACCTTCTTTTCTGAGGGCAGTTTTCAGTCTTAGAGCGTTTACAACATCCCGCTCCCTGTGAGCTGAAAGAGCAGCACTTTTTCGTTGAGAACAATGGCAGCATGGGCAAAGTATAATTCTTAGTGGTTGAGTTGTGTCACACACAGTAAAAACTCAAAGCAAAATAGCAGCAAATGTTAATGGCAGGAGTCCAGCAATTGGGGGTGGGGAGCAAGCTCCTTGTTTTTTTGGGGTGGGTGCTTATTCACCCCCTTTAGCACTGTGTATGACTGAGAAGGATCTCCATGCAGACTTGGGGATGGGCGTGTGGGCTTGAGGGTAAGGGAAGATGAAGATACCGTATATACTCGAGTATAAGCTGACCTGAATATAAGCCGAGTCACCTAATTTTAGCACAAAAAACTGGGAAAATTTATTGACTCGAGTATGTCAGGTCACCACACCACAAACCTGGTGGTGGCGGCAGCAGTGGAGGAAGAACAAGTAGCCCGAAAGGGCTGCTTTCGGGCCGCTCGTCCATCCGCCGCCGCCCACCTCACTTGAGTATAAGCCAAGAGGGGCTTTTGCAGCATAGAAAATGTGCTGAAAAAGTCGGCTTATACTTGAGTATACACGGTATTTGGCTAGGATTGATGGGGGTTGAAGTGGAATTGGTTCACATGTAGCTTCTAGCCATCAAGTGTTAAGTAATGTGTGAACTCACCCTTGGTTTCAAGGATGTTTGTGTGCCCAAGAAATAGTAAGTTTTGTATACTGCTGGACAATGCAGAATAATTCAGCACATTTGTGGAAGTTATGCTTTGTATTTTGTGTGACGTTGATGTTTTTCCTTCTGTGTTGGTGTTCCTTGACTCACAATTGGGTCGGACCTTGAAATGTGGTTGTTGACAGTAACTGCTGAATTAAAGCCAAAGCTGCTTATCAAACACAGACAGTGTGTTTGTTCATGCTTTAAAAATAATTCAGAATATTTGATGTGATTCTCATTGTGAAGATATGTATAGTTAGGATCCTGAAATATCACATATAGCGTATCCATTACAAAATTCTGTACGTTAAATATTTTGGTTATCTGCAAATGCCAGACAACACCAAAAAGTTATAAAGTGCTCATTGCAAATGCACAAGCTACTGGGTTTGATCCAATTGTGAATTTTTTTAATCCATTGTTGCTTTTGATTCTGTGGCTATCTCTGCTCTTGGAGGAAGTGGGGATATGGTTTTTGATGATTTGGTCTTTCTCCCTGTAGTTCCCATCTGCCCTCTTCATCTTCAGGGGGTTGTGGGGACAGAACAGCATGGAAGGTAGTGCAGAGGGAAGGATGGAAACTGGCAAAATGTTGTCCTCTCCCCTTCAGTTAGTGAAGACGTCTGCCGGATCAAAGACACTGTTATGCAAATAAAAGGAGTCCTTCCATTTGCCAAAGTGCACCACTGAATACAGCCCAGTATATCTGAATTTAAAAACAAATATGTCACATTTTTAACTCCCAATGCTTAAGGGTCTCGCATATCTAAAGTGCATCATGGAATATTAGATGATTTAATCGTCCTTTTCCTCAGTTATTGAATCAGCCCTGCAGATGTTTCCTTGTTTAAACCACCTGTCTTTGGATGACATAGGCCAGAATGGAAGTGAGGCAGAAAAAGGCAAACATCTGTCAAGATAAAATATTGTGAGGTACGAATGGATGGAAAACAGACTACTTCCACTTGTCAGGCATCAGGGTGCTTTTAAGAACATTGCATTAGCTTAGAGGCCATGGTTTCATCAGAATTCACGTACATGGAATTAATGGCGGTTTGAATATCTGGTGGCCTAATGTGACCTCCTGCAAATAGTTATGAAGTTGGTTTTTAGGGTGTGTTTTTTAAAGCTGGTGTGCAATAAAGTCATTAGTGACTTGGTTTATGCTAGCATTTTGTAAGCAAAGTGCAGGGAAGTGAGTGTAGCTTGGGCGTCTTTATCCTTTTGTATAGTTTGTACAGATTGGGGATTTCTGAGAATATTTTTTCTTCTTCAAATATTCCATTGTCTGCTTTTAAACAGTGAGAATGTTCTGTTATCACTGCTGAATATAATAAGTGGTTAACTGCATCCTTCTGAGATCCGGAGCAAACGTGTGAAGTGTTTGATACTTTAAAAATCCTTTCTAGAAGGTGCGTATTCCTAATTTTGCAGAGGGTTATATTAAATGTTACTCTATTATCCCCCCCTTCTAAATCAATCTAAAAAGCAACATAAATCTGTTAACAACAAGCTTAGTACTTTTCATGCTATGCCGTAAAAGCTATATTAAAGAGGGTTATTTAAGGAACATTTCAGAGCATTGATTTTTGAGCAAAAGTATAACAGGTTAGTGGTTTCTACATGTGGTTTCTTCTATTGGTGGAAAGAGTGGATTGTCCTACAAACCAGTAATTGGACTTGTCTCTTCTTGAGAATAATAAAAGGAGCATATCATTCATTTGTAAAAAGTACGAAGTCATTTCAGAGGCTGCTTGACATGTGCACCCATTTTGCTGCATTTCAAAATGCCTTCATAAAAGATGTAGGTGGTATTCAGCTAAACAGGCGCACTAGTGCAAGGATGTTCTATGCATAGGATTAGGGGAACCCATGGACTATATTTAGGGTAACACAGTGAGAGGAGAGGCTGGGAAAGTTCCATTACACAGCTGTACATCCTAGCAGTAGTGGAACTGTTTAACTAGATACCATCCTTTGGTCATATCTACACCATATATTTGAAGCTCGTTACTTCCCCCAGAGAATTCTGGGAAATTAAGGGTGCTGGGAAGTCTAGCCCTGTAAGGCGTAAACTACAGTTCCCAGGATTCTTTGGGGGGGGGTAAGGTCACATGCTTTAGATGCATGATATGAATGTGACCATAGACCCAAATTGCCCTTCTCCTCTAGGCCTCATTACTTCCACCATGTGAATGTCTCTATTTTTCCTGGCTCCACAAAAATAGCAACCACAACTTCTGAATTAAAATTGGAGGGTTTCTGGGAGGGATCCACCTAATGAATCCCAACCTGTGCACAAAGGCTCCCACTTGTACAGCAGGGCTTTCTCCTTGCACCCCCAAAATGGGTTTGGTTGGGGGGGTGAGGAGATGAGGTTGGATCATTCCATCTGGCATTTGGGATGCTTGTGCTCGCCAGATAGGGCAACCCTCTATTCTTGTAGAGTTGGAAGGGATCATGAGGGTCATCTAGTCCAACCCCCCAGGAATCTTTTGCCCAACACGGGGCTCAAACTTGCAACCCTGACATTCAGAGTCTCATGCTCTACTGACTTAGCTACACCTTCATCTGTGCACTGGTCTGCCTCCAGAGTCTTTACTCTAGCATATGAGTCAGAATCACCCACTTTTGTGTGCTTCTGTGCATGCCTCTGGCTGCAGAGAGGCCAATATCAGAACAAACTCATTGGGAGATGTAATGTGATTATTCTGTCTGTTTCTGTTGGATTTGAATACTCCAGTTTATCCCAGTGCGGAGACTCAATTAAACTGCCTGTGTCTGAGGAGGCTGATTGAAAAGAACGAAGGTCAGAGAACCACGTGAAGATGCAGCAGAGAGCTCCTCTATGGGTGGGTTCTTTGAGTTCATGGGAGCCTTTAATTCAGGCATAGGCAAACTCAGCCCTCCAGATGTTTTGGGACTACAACTCCCATTATCCCTGACCACTGGTCCTGTTAGCTAGGGATGATGGGAGTTGTAGGCCAAAAACATCTGGAAGGCCGAGTTTGCCTATGCCTGCTTTAATTATTGACACGTGAACAGTTCTCCCTTACTGTAATTAGCATACCCTGGTTCACAGTTTGGGGGAGACAGCTTTACAGGTTATGCATCTAAATCGGCTGGGCTTTCACATGTTCTTAGACTCCAACTCTCATCAGTCCTAGTCAACATGACTAGTGTTCTGGTAGCTGTAATCAGACAACATCTGCAGAACAACAGGTTTCCCACCCCTAACCTAAGTAGGGGAGAGTGAGAGCAGCTGTGTACCATTGAATCATAAGCAAAGTGAACCAAAAAGCTAGACTTTGTAGGTTTATTTTTGCAGCTTTGTAGGTCATTGGCAGGCAATATGATTGAACTTGGATTGGGTATTGACGTCCTGGCTTTAGCTATGTATCCCTTTTCTCCGTCTCTGTCCAATGGTGGTCTTGGGCAGAATGCTGTTCCCTCAGTCCTGTTTCCGCCACCTTCAAATTGTGGTGGGGAAAGAAGGGTGTTGAAAGTAGGAGTGAAACGATGTTTGTGATTGTTCTGCAGAGAGGATTTTGCACACTCAAATGTAACAGTGAATATAGGTATTAATTCATTCAGAGCTGAGTAATGTACAGTTAGCAAAGTTCGCCTTTGTTGTGCTGAGTGAATTCATTTCACACTTTTCTAGAACTATGAATGTAACTGTTCAGTTGTTGTGATCATGACATACAGGTAAATGCAGTTTAGCATCTTTTGATGAGCACTTAGCTAAATGTTCCTGCTGGTATTATCTGTCAGCAGGTAGGAGCTGCAATGCTAATGATTCAGTTGTTGCCTGCACATTTCAGTAAACAGCTACTAACACAAATTATACCATTTCAACTGGGTCTTTCTAGACTTGGTAAAACACTCAGCCTGTGTGCAGTTGATCTTTTACTGATGCATTTGGCAATGGTAAGAAATTAGGGTCAGTATGGAGCAGACATTTTAACTTGTTGGAATTTTCTGCAGATCCTCAATTATATGCACGTTGTGGAACTCTGGATATCCTTAGTAGCATTTGACACTGGTTCCACAGCATGAGCCGGAGCCCAGTATGCTACTAGGAAGATGTGCATAGGAGAACCTTCCTCAGCCTGCTTTTTACAGGGAGCTGACTTGATGTGATGCTCCCAAAAAATTGTGCAGACCAGAATGCAACTCCTTGATAGATCACACATTTCTCAGGATTCTGCGACGTTGTTTTGATGTGCAAAAAGCAAATACAAAAAATACGTGGTTTACAGGAAAGTGCATTGCGAAGCTTTGAGAAGTGCATATTTTATGTAAAAAGTGCAAATAATATACTTTATTATGCTTAAACTGTACATATTTTATTTGCACTTTTTACATAAAATATGCACTTCTCAATGCTTTGCAATGCACTTTCCTGTAAACCACGTATTTTTTGTATTTGCTTTTTGCACATCAAAACAACGTCGCAGAATCCTGAGAAATGTGTGATCCATCAAGGAGTTGCATTGCGGCGGGGTGAGCTCCCGTCGTTCGGTCCCAGCTCCTGCCCACCTAGCAGTTCGAAAGCACCCCTAAGTGCAAGTAGATAAATAGGTACCGCTTTATAGCGGGAAGGTAAACGGCGTTTCCGTGCGCTGGTGCTGGCTCGCCAGAGCAGCTTCGTCACGCTGGCCACGTGACCCGGAAGTGTCTTCGGACAGCGCTGGCTCCCGGCCTCTTAAGCGAGATGAGCACGCAACCCCAGAGTCGGTCACGACTGGCCCATACGGGCAGGGGTACCTTTACCTTTACCTTATTATTATGCTTAAAAAGAAAAAGCACCAAACTGGCTGGAGCAGACATACAGCTGAGGGCGAATGAAGCCAAAACTGAATTAGGCAGCTCAGTTTCAGTCCTACTCCAAAGTAAGATCATAGGATCATAGAATGCTTCCTATTCCAAGTCCAGTCATGGGTCAGTATTGTCTGCTCAGCCTTATCAACCTGATGCCCTTCAGACATTTATGGGAGGATAGCTCAGTTGGTTAGAGTGTGGTGTGGATGACGCCAAGGTTGCAGGTGCAATTCCTGTATGGGACAGCTGCATATTCCTGCATTGCAAGGGGGAGGACTAGATGATCCCCAGGGTTCCTACCAACTCTGTGATTTTGCACTATAGCTGCCATCATTCCATGCTGGCTAGGGATGACTGGACTTGTAGTTCAAAACAGTTGGAGGGAGTCAGGTTGAAGAAGGCTTCCATTGAATGGCCGTGGGAACTGCAGTTCACTTTTGCACATAAAGCTTGAATATTGTAGAGAGATCATACCATCATTGGTGGTACTTATAATGCGTAGAAAACGGTGAATGCATAATTCATTGGTTTATCAGTCCTCCAGCAGGTATTATTTATGGTGCTGGTTTGCTCTTCAATAAGTTCTAAACTAAGCATCCAATAGATGGGGGTGTAGAGCTTCTCTTTTACGCCCTTCGAAAGCACAGTTCTTTCAGTAGCATGCAGTTTCTCATTTGAATACCATTTTGTTTGTGTAATGGCTTCAGAACAAGTTGTTCAGTTCATAAGGAGAAGGGGGGGAAATGAGTTCACACAATACACTTGAACTTTAAAAGGACTGGCACAGATTATGGCGACCTGTCTTCAGTACCACTAAGCGTAATGATGTTTTGGCGCTGCTAACAAGGCAATTTGAGGGTTGAAAGTCCCTAATGCAGATATGTCTGGAGCTCAAGTTCATTTTCTACAGGCTGAACTGATTTGTCTAAGCTTTTCTCTTTGGAAAACCATTCTGTCTCTAATCCAATCCTGCAGTGGCTTGTTTAACAGAATACAGGGGGCATTGCAGCCTGGGTTTTCCCCCGTGCTCCTTTTAGCCATGAGAAAACTGTCTAGAACTCGGTACTGAAAAAAAGTGTCACATAATTCTAGAGCTGCAGACTTCATTTTTGATTTTGATGGCTTGAAAGACAGACTCCAAATTAAAGCTGTATTTTAAAGCAGGTTTGGAGAACGCTTCCTTTGGCAGGCTGTAGGGCAAGCTGCTGCAGCTTAAGTAACGAAGATTAGTTTATAAGAATATTTACATTTGCATTTCACTAGAAAAGTGGCACAGACCCTTTGAAAACGTTGAACATTTACTGATTGCAGAGGTCCAGTTTTATGCTGCTTTGAAGTCCTATATTAAGTTCACGCAAGTTGCAATTGCCCCAGTCTCTCAGAAGTTGGCAAGAAAGCAAATTTGAAGCCGAGGTTGTCTACGCCCCTTTTGGAAGGGGAAAGCCTTTCACTGTTTAACAGGTCAAAGTTCTGTTTGTCATCCCAGCTAGGTGTGATGTAAAGTGGAAATGTTTTTAAGCTGAACTGAAGGGATCAGGAACTACTCTATCTGTGGAACAATGTGAGTTATCTCCACAGGTTTATGGCTTAGTATAAACATAGCATACATTCTATCGTCAGGCCAACAGCGAGTGAGTCAAAAACAGAAAGACCTTTCCACATGACTGTGCAAAGCACTCTAATGTGGGAGTCAATAGTTTTGCTAGGGAACATGGAGGCAGTTCTTTGAAATTAAAAATAAGAAGTGAAACCATCAAAGAATGATGGGCAAAAAGGTAGCCTTTCTAATGTGCCATTTATTTTTCTTAATCGGAGGTGTGTTCCAGTGCTGGAGACACAAAATTTGCATGAAACAGTTAAAAGATGGTTGGGGTGTGTGTTTGTGTGTGTTTTCTGCTATTTCTCATTTTTCTTGCCATGTGTCAAATCCATTCCGTGCCTGTAATACGTAGTGCAGCTACAATCTGCACAGCAGCTGTAGTAGAAACAAATTTCATTGCCTGCAGGGGAAATGGAAATTTCCCCAGTATAGAATGTTCCTGGGAAAATGTGACATCCCTCACTCAGAAGGGAAGACGGCTGCATTTTGTCCAACAGATGAGTAGCATCTTAGGTGGAGCCAGAGGGCTTTGCAGATATTGGAGGTGGGTTGCTCCTCTGGAGTTGGAGATACAAAGCCTGGGTGTCTCTGCCCAACCCAGGAAGAGTTGAAAACTCAGCCTCTAAAGCCTGGGACCTTTATGACAGCACGTTACTGTTTGCTGTGAGGAGGGAGTATCTCTGCTAGTCTCCGCCCCATTGATAATGTCATATTTAATGCTGTAGCAAAATGTAAGTTATGCCTACTTTTGCTTCGAATGTGTAATGTTGCCCCAAAATGAATAGATTAGAGCCAGTGCTGGGTGTTTCCTTGGAAACTCAATGTAATTTGTGCATCTAAACCATAAGGAAAGACAAAAATGTATTTTTGTCTTACAGGAAGCCCCTTACTGCTCTCTGACTGCAGAAGGCAAATCTGTTGGCCTACAAACCTTGGCGTAACACCTGCTGCGCATTATTAGTTGTAGATAATAGAACACGGGAAGATTTCAGAGAAGCAAACAACAAAACCAAACCCCGACTGTGGTTCTTTGACTTCCGGCAAATGTACTGCTGGGAGACCTTGGATGTTGCAAAATCTTTTTAAAAAATATATCACCTCCTTTGTCAAGAATATAATGAAACGTCACTCCTAAAAGATTTATTACTGGAAAGTATTTAGTTACCAAATGGTGGAGTATTTTTAAAAGGTATTGGGGGGGGGACCATTGTAACACGGGAGGTTGTTTGCAAAACAAGGAGCTAGTTCCAAAAAGGTAGAATCTCCAAACTGTCATAAATTGGTTATTGGGAAAATGCAGTTATAGGGACTGTCTGAACGTGTTATACATGTAAGATGCACCAGTTTGATGTCCAGCATCATCTGCCAGTAAGGGAACATGGATGACTTACGAAGAGATAGAATGGTTGGCATTTCTCCAACCTGCCCCAATAAGAAAGGCACAATTACGTAAATGGCCAATGTATTTAAGGTAAAGGGACCCCTGACCATTAGGTCCAGTCGTGGCCGATTCTGGGGTTGCGGTGCTCATCTCGCTTTATTGGCCGAGGGAGCGGGCGTACAGCTTCTGGGTCCTGTGGCCAGCATGACTAAGTCGCTTCTGGCGAACCAGAGCAGCGCATGGAAACACCGTTTACCTTCCCACTGGAGCGGTACCTATTTATCTACTTGCACTTTGATGTGCTTTTGAACTGCTAGGTTGGCAGGAGCTGGGACCAAACAATGGGAGCTCACCCTGTCGCAGGGATTCGAGCTGCCTGCATTAAAAAACACGCTGCCTCAGACTGTTGATGTGTCTTGGAGGATTTTACTATCTTCTTCAAGACTCCAGTACTGATGTTTAGGATTTATTTGATGAACTGTCCCTTTCTGGTATACTCTCCCCTTGCATATTTCTCTACAGATGACTTCCTACTTGGAAAAATGCTACTGAGGTGCTGCTGGGTTTCTACAATATCTGTTCTTGAGTTTCTGGTATTGATTGTGGTTTCTTACTTCACAGAGGCAACGAGCAGAATTTTAATCACCTGCAGTTTTGTTTTGTTTTTTGGCAGGAGTATTTTCATTCGCTTACTAGAATGTCTGTAGTTTGCTTAGGATCAGTGAGACTTCCTCAGCAAAGCTGAAGGTATGAGGAGGCCCATGTAGGAGCATTTTAAGGGTGTGGGTTATAGGTATAAAAAGTAATCTTCCATCACCCCCTTCGTCTAGATCCTTCCTGTTGCTATTTTCCAATATTGAGCTTTGTCGTGCATTTCAGAACAAATTCTCTGCGCCTGATTTAGGGCAGCGGCAAATGATTTTTTTCCACCTTCTGTTCCAAATAAGATGATGTATGAATGCCCAGTTTATCAAGACAGCTACTAGCCAGGATGCAAGTTCTCAAGTCTCGTTTTGCGTAGGAATGACCTCATTCTGGGATCATATGAAGTCCTTTATGAATGATAAAATATTTAGCATGGGTTGGCTAAGTTTGCAGAGTAATATAACCTGTCATGCTGCTGATTTCTGCTCCTGTAAACAATAACTGTTTCACAAGTTATTGATAATATATTGCTAGGAAAACACATTCCTGGACACTGAGGTCTCTTTTGCTCCCATTCTATCATTTCTAAGGGTTTATAATGAAACAATTCTGAATAAAACAGTGTTCAGATGTATGGTCCATAAATTTCTGTTTCTGAGAAATGGTTGGCAGACAGGTTATCAAAATGTGAAACTTGCTGAACCTTTATGTTTACCAATAATTCTTAAGCTTTTGGGAGGCTTCAGAAAAATGTCAGAATTTCTTGGTAAGTCTAGTCATGTACCTTGAATAAAGAAGCACATTCCTCCATAATTTCCCTCATTTACTGGTCATCAGCACTCAGTCTCTTGCTAGCTCAGTTTTTCCTTTGCTTGGTGTTTTTTAAATTGGTGAATGTCAAAGATAAAGCTTGTTTTTGACATTTATCCACCAAGTCATTATAAATGACGGAATTAAGGGTAAGCTTTGAGGTTTTATAAAAAAGTGTCGGGATTTCCTGCTGGTCTCAAAATCTTAATTATATGTCAACATTTATTATTCATTGACACTGACATGATACACGCATACTAAAAATCAATAATTGCATGGCTTTAGGGGTGGGTAATGGTTGGAAATGTAAATAGTATGGATTTGATCTAGAATTATTCATGCTGAAAGTGGACTCACTACAATCAGTGGGACTTGTTCCATTGATTTCAGTGAATCTACTCTCAGCATGATTCAGTCTGGATCTAACTGTATGTAAACAGTTTTTAAGATGCTTCCCCTGAGCTACTGCTGTTTACTTTGTCATCTTTAAAGATGGAGAAGATCTACGATGCAGTAGGTAGCTTTCTGTTCATGCACAGGGACTTTACATTGCCTTACTTCCAGTGGCAGCTCCTCCCTTTCAAGGTTGGATAAGTAGCACCCTGTAAGACACATGGGGCAGTTTCTGGAAGAAATATTGGTCCTCTACCCATGTATTCTTGTATGCACAGAGGCACTTCCTTGATGAGGATACCAACCAGAGAGGTGGTGGTGGGGTATGATTCATTGATGAAATGAGAGACTTTTAAGACTTCGACAGTAGTTTTGCCAGGCTTTTGTCTTTTCCAGTACAAAAGAGGAACAAAAGATTGCCATCATGAGATTTTACATAACACTTTAAATGGAGGTATAATTTAACAATTTGTATGCATAATCCCAAATAATTTTGCCTACAGAATAGAGGTGAGAGAGCGTTGACATATCAAATTAGTTCAGAAACAAAGTGCTAATCTTGACGGTCTTATTAACTTGCTATTTTTTTAATGTGCTTGCCCAAATATCCAAATAAATCACTGGAATAATTTCCTCCATATCCATTAAAAATATTGTGCCGCTGAGTGATGTCTGAGATCTAAAGTGTTGTGTGCCCAAGGCGGAGGGACTATGTACCTTTGGTACTTAAGCAGTACAGTGGTACCTCGGGTTAAGTACTTAATTCGTTCCAGAGGTCTGTACTTAACCTGAAACTGTTCTTAACCTGAAGCACCACTTTAGCTAATGGGGCCTCCTGCTGCTGCCGCGCTGCCGGAGCCCGATTTCTGTTCTCATCCTGAAGCAAAGCTCTTAACCTGAAGCACTATTTCTGGGTTAGCGGAGTCTGTAACCTGAAGCGTCTGTAACCTGAAGCGTATGTAACCCAAGGTACCACTGTATTCCCTCTGAATTCCAGAAGCCAAGTTGCTTCTGAAATTGAACAGATGCTTGCAAACAGTTTATGATACAGTGTGTGTCTCAAATAGTACTGAGAAATTATTGAATAGCTAGGGGGTGTGTGGGTCCAGTTCAAAGAACAAAAAAGTTTTAAGGAACCACTGATCTTGTCCAAACTCTTAGGTGCTCCTACAGTAGCTCTGTGCATCCCAGCTAGTGTTGCTTCTCAGGTAACTTTTAAATATACAAGTGCCCCAGATTTAGCTGATCAGAAGTTGGATCCCAACAACCGTGTTTACCAAAATACATGTTTGTAAATCACGCCTGGTTTTCTTAAGTCTTTTTTGCAGTGAAAAGGTTCATAAAGAGCACCTACAGTATGTTTGGGATACACTTTAGGAAACGTGTGCTGCACAATTTCATTAATTACCTAGAGTTTTATTATTTGGGGGGGGGGGGGTGTCAACTGTAGAATCGGCCATTGAAGCCTACTTCAACTAAGTATTTCTGCTTTTTATTTTTCAAGCAAAGGTGTGTCTATAACTCTCAGTGTCCTCTCTAAATTATACTTCAATGGTCAGGAGGATCCAATTGGTTGGTACATGTGTGTCCTTTTGGTCAGCTCAGTTTTTTACTTTTGTGAAGAGTGCCTTATTGCCAACTGCCTTTGAAAGATTTGACTTTTTGTGTGTGAGAGAAAGCTGTTGCTGAAGAAACGCAAGCCTGATGTTGTCGTGTGGAACTCTGCATATGGTTCTATAGGCCCTGATCATTTCTTCACCATACAGGGGAATGTGTCTCCCTGCATCAGCTTTTGAGCTGTGTATTCTTTTTTATTGATTTTCCGGCTGTGAACAGAACCAAATGGATCAACAATGGTGATATCCCCCTCCTACCCGAAGTGCAGAGATGTAGATATATCTTCTTCAGAGCCTGAAGTGTTTGCCACAAATTGAATTTAAACAAATGTATCGTTCCACAATGCTCCATGAGAAGCTGGTGGATGGAAGCCATGTTCAACAGATTGCACATATTCAGTAAAGTCAACCCATGAAATGGAAAAGAAAGCCTCCCCATTGTCTTTTCATTCACAAATCCTGTCTTAAGGGTATGTCTGTGTATGAATAGGGTGAGCCTGTGACTTGGCTCAGGAACTAAATACCGTATTTTTTGCTCTATAAGACGCATTTTTTCTCTCCTAAAAAGTAAGGGGAAATGTGTGTGCGTCTTATGTAGCGAATGCAGGCTGCGCAGCTATCCCAGAAGCCAGAACAGCAAGAGGGATCGCTGCACAGCGAAAGCAGCGATCCCTCTTGCTGTTCTGGCTTCTGGGATTCAAAATATTTTTTTGTCTTGTTTTCCTCCTCCAGAAACTAGGTGCGTCTTATGGTCTGGTGCGTCTTATAGAGCGAAAAATACGGTATTTGTCATTACAAAAGAGTGGCCAGGCTTCCCAGGTAATCCAATCAAGTGACCATTAACAGGTAACCTGCCAGACAGGAGATAAAGAACACACTCAGATTTCTGTTGTAGACCGCCTTTTCTATGATGTATCGGGGGGGTGGTCTTGGGCTACACTCCTTCTGTGATATATGTATGATGTTTCTGGGGGTGGTCTTGTACTCCAGGGCGGGCAATTTAAAATGTCTATATAAGGGCAGGCACACCTTTGTTCTGGGTCTTCCTCCTTCCTGTGTGTGAGGGGAGCACCCTGTTACAACAGCTTTAATAAAAACCAGGCTTACTAGCTGCTTTGCTTCTCAATATTCTCTGGTTGGCCTCTGTTATTTTCTCCTACCAATAGGGAACCCATGTAAGGACTCTATACCGGCTCTTGGATACCCCATAAGGGAAAAAGGGCAGATTTTGTTTACAACACCCATAATACTGAAATTAAGAGTCTCATGCTTTACCTACTGGCCTATTGAGGCATTCTTGCTGCAGTGCAGTTAATTTATCCATAAGAATCGGGGGCCATGCCTGTGAGAATTGCATAGTCTTATGGAGCTTTCGCTAATTACTTTACTGGTGTATCATTTTGAACACCTAGTTCCATGCTAAATATAACCTTTAACTGCATCAGACTGTTTAGTGCCAGAATAATGGAATGTGACTGTGTAAATTTAGAAGCACATAGTGTGTGGGAGCTATCATCAGTTAATGGAATAAGAATGCAGGTTTAAAAGATAAGTAGGCTGACATGTAGGTGCTTGAATACTGAATTGCTTTGGACAAATGGATGATGGCACAGGCTAACAAGAGGAGCAAATTTTATCTAACGGAAATAACAAATTTAATTATTAGCAGAATCGCATCCTGCATTTTGTAAAATCCTTGTGGGCAAATGTCACACTGTGTTGATTTTAAGCCCTTTTCCATTTATCGCATAGGTTGCTAAAGCAGACTTTAGTAAAAATGAGCTGAATGACTTGTCACGAGGGCAATATTTAGAGCAGCTCAAACTCACAGATGCGACAAACGCTCAGTTCTTCCTACACCTGCCTAGAAGTTTGCTGCCATCCAAAAAGTAGATTCAAGTAGCTGCTTGTTGATCTCTCTTCTTCCTTCCCTGTTCTGACAGATGTTCTGTGCATACAGATATATAAACTTCCAGCTCTGTGTTCCTGAGGCTTTGTTTAGAGAACCCTAAAATACCCCAGATGTGCTGGAGATTCTAATCCCCATGATAGAATTTGTACAGGATTGACCTGCATACGATTTTGCGCTCACGACTGAAAATGTTGAAAGCAGCCTTGAATCAAGACTGAAAAGGATTGTATCTTTGCTGATGCTGCAGTATATTTCCCATCTGGCATATTGGCTCGACCGTTAAGTCCCTGCAGATATTTATGTATTTATCCTGCAGATAAATGGTGCAGTTAGTTTCCTAGCTAATCTCTGGCTATACGTAGTAATTCCTGGTAATGGATAAAAATGGTGCTAGCCCGTTGATTCATGTAATGCTTGTATTTGTGTAGTCAATCAAACGTACATTGTTCCTCAAGCGAAGAATTCTGTAGATGTGGATGTAGACTTCTGTGGAAGGTTTAAGGCACTGGCAAAAATTGGAATCGCTTGAACAGGGTTTTACATTACTGTAATGTGTCGAATACTTTAATTCTGTTCTTCTTGGGAGTTGGAATAGTTTTTTAAAAAATGATACGGAATGAAATAAAATACGTATTGAAAATAAAGTTTTAGGAAGTAAATTGCCACTCATAATTTGATAGAACCCACTCATAATTCAACAGAAGATGCCTACTTTAATCTTATATGTAGGCAATGTCAGATCAATGTCAGAACTTTAGAGCATAAAGTAGGCCTGGTATTCTTTGAGATCCTAAGCATGCAAATTTTTGTGCACTTGTGTTTTGGCAAGGTACTGTGGAGAAGTGTGTTCATCTCTTGTTCTTGAAGAATTTTGAGAGCTCACCTGCTGCAGCACTTAGACCATGAGTAGACAAAAAACAAAACAAAAAAACAAACAAACTAGGGGCCGGATCAGGCCCAATCACCTTCTAAATCCAGCCTGAGGATGGTCCAGGAATCAGCGTGTTTTTACATGAGTAGAATGTGTCCTTTATTTAAAATGCATCTCTGGGTTATTTGTGGGGCCTGCCTGGTGTTTTTACATGAGTAGAATGTGTCCTTTATTTAAAATGCATCTCTGGGTTATTTGTGGGGCATAGGAATTCGTTCATTTTTTTATTTCCCCCCCAAAATATAGTCTGGCCCCCCCACAAGGTCTGAGGGACAATGGACCGGCCCTCTGCTGAAAAAGTTTCCTGACCTGGGCTTAGACTGACTGACTAGGCAGGACAGGGGAGATCAGGGTTCACATTCCCCACCCCAGCCATGAAGCTGGGTAAGAATTACTTTGGGCCACTCACTCCATCCCAACCTACCTCACAGGGTTGCTGTTCTGGCTGCCTGAGCACTTACAGGACAGCCAAGCTAAAAATAAATCATGTTCTGTGGCCCATGTAGATCCGTTTGCCAATCCTTGAAGTCTGGGCAGCTCAGCTGCATAGAGTGTGGTGCTGATAGCGCCAAGGTCGCAGGTTTGATCCCCGTTTGGGACAACTGCATATTTCTTCATGGCAGGGGGTTGGACTAGATGATCCTCAGGGTCCCTTCCAACTCCACAATTCTATGAATCTATGCAATTGTGGTTTCTGCCACTCGCTGTTACCGCTCCTCCCCTTTTGAACCTATGAAGCTGCCTTATGCCGTGTTAGATAATCTAGCCCAATACAGTTTATGGGAACCCAAGATAATTTTTCAAGCATTTCTTAATCACAGCTATTCCTGATAAGAGGCTCCCTCACATCCAAGGGGCTAATGAGAAGTCCTCATATGTTTAGTTTCATCAATACTGCGCAGCGCCAGGTGATCCCAGGCCATTCACTAGGGGAATTGAACTTTTGACACTCAGCTGATAAGGCATGGGTTGCTCCCTGTTATGCATCAGATTGGAAAAGCAGTTGTGTAGCAAGTCATTGACTTTTGGGGGGATTAGAGCATGGAGCAATACCCACAGCTCCCTCCCTGTTCCGTTACATTGCATTAGTCTAAACCCATAAACCCGTCGCTTCTTGGCACATTCCCATTTTCGCCTGATTCATTGTGTCCTGCACGTTACCCCTGACATTTACAAAAGTCCTAGCAAATGACAGTTCCCAGCGCAGCCTGAATGGAACGATTTGAGATTTTTCTCAGTTTGTGTTGCAGTCTGCTTCCCACCAGATGTCAATGAGAGACATATTTGTTGGCATCTTTCACAAGTAGGAATCCAGCACAAAGTACAAACGTCTTTTTGCCCGAATGCTGAGTCTGGCAGGTGCTGGAACTGACTTGCAGACAAAACAATACATCAGTCATTGAACCTATATTGTATTTCTAGGAGGTGTGCCCCTTCTCTCATTGCCCCACCACCACTAACCCAGGAGTGGGGAACTGTTAGCTCCTACCCCACAGGCCACCACAGACTGATGGGCAAGGCAAGTCCCTTATCCATCACATTTAATCTTTATGATATCACATAATTTATAGGTGTGTTTTTCCATCAACCTATCAAAATCCCTTGTGGGGTTCTGAAGCTTCTGCTGAGGGATGCCAGAAAGAAGGCTGTATTTTGAAATGTGGGCCTCTTTCTTGCTTTTTGTGATGGCAATGGCAGCAGCAGCAGCCTTGTTCCCTGTGCAACATTGGAGGTTGAAATGGGGCGTGTAGCCCTCCTGCTGCATATAAAGGGCTTTTGCAATCATCCCTGCTTTTCAGATGCAAGGAGAAGCGGTGTGTGTGTGTGTGTGTGATCGCAGTGAGTTTTCAGAGCCTCCTTTCGGAGCATCTTCAAAGAGCATTAAATGGAAATCTCCCTCCTTGAGTAGGCGTGTTCCTAAGACCTGCCCCTTTCCACCTCATGCTGCTGCTACAGCCAAATGGGTTGAAAAACTGGCCCAGCGGTGGGAAGAGAGGAGCATGGGGAAGAGGCCAGGTGGCTTCAGTTCGGTGGCTTCAGTTGCAGATTGCTAGGCAGCCCGGCGACTGCTTCCAGTCCCCTTCCTGCACTCCTAATATGCAGCAGTAGCAGAAGCAGCAGATCCCAAGCTCACTGGAGAGGAGGAAGGTGGCCAGTAGCAATGCTGGCCAGCCTTGGGCTTTGGATCCTGGGGGCAGGGACCCTATTTTTGGCAGATGTTAGCATATATCATATTGAAACTCTTGATTCTGTGGATAACATTATCAGGTCCTCCTGAAATGGTATTGCCAGAATACTATGGCGACAGAGTTTGCATCTGGGTCTGATGCAGGAGCTGGTCCCTGTTTCGATATGTGATACGGTGATGCTGGCAAGTAAAAAAATCACAATCGAACCTTGTTCAGACCTTTGTTGTCAAGACAGAGGTACTTCTTCATGTGTCTTTACATTAAGTCGGACTCCAGTTATGGATGCTTAATTGCTCTTAATCTCACAGCAGAGCACACTCTTTTTTCTTTAAGAAGAAGAAGAAGAAGAGTTTGGATTTGATATCCCGCCTTTCACTCCCTTTAAGGAGTCTCAAAGCGGCTAACATTCTCCTTTCCCTTCCTCCCCCACAACAAACACTCTGTGAGGTGAGTGGGGCTGAGAGACTTCAAAGAAGTGTGACTGGCCCAAGGTCACCCAGCAGCTGCATGTGGAGGAGCGGAGATGCGAACCCGGTTCCCCAGATTACGAGACTACCGCTCTTAACCACTACACCACACTGGCTCTCTCTTTAAATTAGCTTTCATCAAATAGTTGGTTTGATCATGCATTTGTGGTTCATTTCTTGTTCCTGGCCATATATAGATAGAAATGTGTACGTATTTAAGACCGCTTATCCTTACCAGAATTGCCTTCTATTTAGCCATAGTAAACCTCACCATCCTTCTGCTGTTCACATGATGCGCATCTGGAGACTTGATTGCCTGCTAAAGGGGTTCATTTATGTAGCAGCCTTGAAGTAAGGGAACCCATATCTTCAAATAATCTGGTTTTCCCACAGAGATGCACTGCAAGGGAACAGCGTAAGTGAATTAATTAGCCTTTTATTGTATTTTGAAGGTCATAATCACCATGGGCTCTGGCAGCCCAGTGGAGGTGGTGTGTGCTGGTGCCAGGGGAAGCGAATGTCTCTGCAGATGCTTCGCTCTTGAGGCTGTTCCTCAAGAGCCACTTTAACTTACTGACAGATGTCAGGAAATAGATAGAAAAGGCCGGCGCAGCCTATGTGTTGGCTTCTCTAGATAAAAACTTCAAGCAGCGTTGATTGGTTTAATTATTACTATTTTATGTAGATTGATTTGAAACCCAGTATTTCCAAAGCACAACTCTCCTTTTTAAATGATGCTTCATGGGCAGTAGTAACAGGCTCTGTTCCAACTCCTGCCAACCTAGCAGTTCAAAAGCATAGCAGTGCAAGTAGATAAATAAGTATTACTGCAGCAGGAAGGTAAATGGCATTTCCATGCGCTCTGGTTTCTGTCACGGTGTTCCGTTATGCCAGAAGTGGTTTAGTCCTGCTGGCCACATGACCCGGAAAGCTGTCTGTGGACAAACGCCGGCTCCCTCTGCCTGAAAAGCGAGATGAACCCCGCACCCCATAGTTGCCTTTGACTGGACTTAACCATCCAGGGGACCTTTACCTTACCTTTTAGTAACAGGCACCATGTTAGCAGAAGCATTTGTCCTGCATGCGTGAAAGAAGTGAGATCTTAAGATGTTGCATACCATTGGCTGTTCTTTTATAAGCACTTGTAGTTAAAAAGCATATATTTGTTATCTGCTACCTGATGAAGATGCTGGTGCTGATTATATTTTATTATTTGTACCCCACCCATCTGACTGAGATGCCCCAGACACATTGGGTGGCTTCCAGCATATACAGAAACATAATAAAACATCAAACATTAAAAACTTCACTATGCAGGGCTGTCTTCAGATGACTTCTAAAGTTTGTACAGTCGTACCTTGGTTCTCGAACGTTTTGGCTCCCGAACACCGCAAACCTGGAAGTGAGTGTTCTGGTTTGCAAACTATTTTTGGAAGCCAAACATCCGACGGGGCTTCCATGGCTTCCGATTGGCTGCAGGAGCTTCCTGCAGCCAATCAGAAGCCGCACTTTGGCTTCCAAATGTTTTGGAAGTCGAACGGACTTCCAGAACGGATTCTGTTTGACTTCCAAGGTACGACTGTATCTCCTTGATATCTGACCTAATGAGGGGCACCTTCTTAGTTGATTTTGAAACGCATACAATGAAACAATTTTAAGCTTGCAACCCTCATAAAACGGAGCTATCATGCACTCTCTCAGAGGTGAAGAAAGAGAGTTGATGTTGACTCAGCTGCTGGCAGCCATATTTGTTTTGGGCGGGAGCAGGCATTTGGCTCAAATGCAAAGGGGAGGACATAGGGTTAGGCGGACCTGTGCGTCGTTCAGAAGGCTCACCGAGGAGAGGGAATAGTGCATGTTGGTCCCATCGCTGCCAGTTAACAGTCTCATAGCTCACTGTGTTGGTCTGTTGAGTGTGTGAGGTCAGGGTTTTCCGTGGAGTCCTGGCTCAGCCAGGAGTTACAGAGGAACTGAGTGGTGGCGGAGTTGAGGCCGCTGCTGGGAACATCTCCCAGCTTCTCAGGAAGCCCTGCCCGTTCTTGGAGAAGAATAGCTTTTAAATGTGTATTTGAAGGTAGCTCCATATTAGAGGTAGCCTCTTGCTACACCAGGAAGACAAATGGTTTGAACTTCCACTAGCAGGGAGAAAGCCATATTAAGTGGACAAGCTTAATATGGTCCCAGGTTGCTTGACAGGAAAGTAGTGCCATCAAGTGAAGTTACGTTACCAAGGAAAAGGAGAAGAGCAATCATAAAAATGTAAAATGCTTGGAATCATTCCATTGATGGTAGTTCTTGTAATTGAAACAATAATTATTATTTTTTTGGGGGTGGTATTCTTTGCATCACAACATGGTTGTTGCATCTTAATTCCACACGGGTTCCGATCTCTCCACTTGGCGACATAGCTAACTCTCAGCCTGGCCTAACCAACTCACAAGATTGCTGATAACAGCTCAGTGAATGCTGTTGGCTGGAAGCAAAGCGGAATTGTTTCCATCATGCCACTCCTTTGCCTCAGGGGATTTTGGAGGAAGTTGTTAACTGGAAATAACAAGGATGGGGGCAGAAGATGCTACCTGGCTAATTCTGATTCTGTATCAATACTGTGTGATTTTTGTCCTTGTACTAGTTTGGGGTATAATGTTAAGTTTAGATTATTATTATTTTAAGCTTCAGTGAACACCTCTTGGGGCTGTAAAATGGAGTATATAAGGATTTTAAACAATAGCTAAAAAATACAGGGGTTGGGGAGAGCCAAGTATGCCATTTTGAAGAAAAGGAGGTATATGAATAAATAGACTTTGATAAGCAGTTGATTTGTGTTTGTAAATGCGTGTGCATACCGGTATGTTGCAGATTTTTAGTATAACTTCTGCCTTTCCGTTTTTCTTTTTCTTTTTGGTAGGGTGTCGGTGTGTCTGTTCATGGGCATTTCAGAGTTGCTACAGAGAAGACGGTTTTTGCAATGCCAGAGACAGCCATAGGTAAAGACTGCATGTTAACGTTTTCCATTGTGCTACCTTAAGACTTTTGATAAAGAAGCAGTGGGGTGTAGCAAGTTAAGATTGTTGACTTTAGCGGGGAATGGGTTCAAATCCCTGCCTTTGCATGAAGTTTGCTGGAGATCTTGGTTACAGTCTTTCAGATGGACCTGCCTCCATGTATGCTGTTCTAAGGTCAACGGAGGAAGAAAAGTGGAATATAATGTGTTTATTGTAATAATATCACTACCCCCCACCCCGCTGCAGGATTTCCAAAGACCTTACATACAGGTCTTTCCTGGTGGAAAGGAGAGGCAATTTTTGATCATTCATGGAGGGGTAATTCAGGGTCTGAACCAAGACATTTGCAAGAAGAAAGGGCAGTGTGAGGAATATATACAAGAAGAAAACATAAAGTCCAGGGTCAGCATCATTCATAAAAAGGTGTAGTTTTGCCAATTAAAACACAGGTCTATGAAGCATAGTGGCCATGGAAATCAGGCAGTAGCAGAATGACTGAGCATTAATGTGTTTTTTGGTAGTGAGTGAAAAAAGGAGGCAGAGATCTTAATTTCAGATGAAAGTGACCAGCTACAAGGCCTAGGGAAGGTTTGGAAAAGACAAAAGAGCAGCAGTATGTTTTAATGAGAGGAATAGTTTCCCACCTTCATAATTTTAATTTTAATTTTGCTTTCTTCAATTGTAGGTCTTTTTCCTGACGTAGGTGGAGGCTACTTCTTGCCAAGGCTTTCAGGGAAGCTGGGATATTTTCTTGCCATGACCGGATTCAGGTTGAAAGGAAAAGATGTTCACAAAGCGGGAATTGCTACTCACTTCATAGAAGCAGAGAAGGTAAATCTACCTGAGCAGGTACCTGGCCATGCTGTAATCCTAGGTGAACACTGGGGCCTAGCTTGGGGCTGCTGGATTTGGGGGGGGGGGTCTTCTCAGGCATCTTTTCGCTTCCTGAGAAGGAGAACAAGTCCTCCTTTCCCCTGCTAATGCTTCTAGAGGTATCCTGGCTCTCAAAACAAATTTCCAGGACACATTGCAACACTGAATTAGGCACACTAAGGCCTATTTATTTGAGTGGACTTTAGCACAGCCTACTCTTAAGCTACACTGAGACTTCAGAGTTATGTGGCCTTGTATAGAGTTCTTCCTTTTAAAAAATATCCTGGCTTGTTCTGAAGCTGTTAATTGTAGTTTCCTGGTTCAAACAGGAGATGATAATAAATGGAAACTGGATTGCACTCACTCATGTTGGCCTGTTGATTAGCGACATGGTAATCTGAACATGGCTACTATACAGTGGTGCCTCGCAAGACGAAAAGAATCCGTTCTGCGATTCTCTTCGTCTAGCGGTTTTTTCGTCTTGCGAAGCAACCCTATTAGCGGTTTAGCGGCTTAGCAGCTATTAAAGGCTTAGCGGCTTAGCTGCTAAAAGGCTATTAGCGGCTTAGCGGCTTAGAAAAAGGGGGGGAAAGCGGGAAAAAAATCGCAAGACTAGCAAGACGTTTCGTCTTGCGAAGCAAGCCCATAGGGAAAATCGTCTTGTGAAGCAACTCAAAAACGGAAAACCCTTTCGTCTAGCGGGTTTTCCATCTTGCGAGGCATTCGCCTTGCGGGGCACCACTGTATTTAAGTCTTTTGATCTCCTTGTTGTGTATTTGTGAAGAAGGCCACCTTCACTTTTGCTGAGAGAAGTGGGAAAAAGAATATGCTTGCTAGCGGGGGTTGCCCTACCCCATTTGATAGCCACAAGTTCTTTGCAAGAAAATATATTTAAATTATATCAGCATCTCATGAAATAATGCATTTGGCAATTGTATTTTCGTTTGCAGATGGCTGCCCTAGAAAAGGATTTGACGGAATTAAAGTCCCCATCGAAGGAAAATGTTGCTGATATATTGGATTCGTATCACAAGAAGGTAAATGGATAGCTAACAATAATAGAAGACTGCGAAAAGGAGAACCTTCATACAGGACACTGAGTCTCTGTAAGTGTTGCTAATTGATTTCCCCCTCAGCACCTCAGTGGCATGTTATAAAATCAAGTTTGACAATCGATCATAAACTGCACCCACTTACGGCCTATTCTCTTTGCAGTTCTCCCCCTCCCTGATTGTTGCTGTTCACAAGGTCACTTTTTGTTTGAAATGTTGTCAGCTAGAGCAGCTGTTGGTGTCAGAGCACTGAACATAATTTTTGTTTTGTTTTGATAGTGTTCCAGAAACGCTAGTGCTAAAAATTACTTGCTGTAATTGCTAGAATAACATCTTTGGTGTTATTCTTATATGGGACACTTTATGGATTTGCTTTAGTTTTTCTTGCTTTGCCTGTTATCTTTTAAAAATGTATGTGGCTGCAATCCTATACACACTTACCTGGGAGAAAGTCCCATTGAAGTAATAGAGCTCAGTTGGTAGAGCATGAGACCCTTAATCTCAAGGCCGTGGGTTTGAGTACCACACTGGGCAAAAGATTCCTGCATTACAGGGAGTTGGACTAGAGGACCTTTGTGATCCCTTCCAATTTTACGATTCTATGATAATTGGGGCTTACTTCTGAGTAGACATGGCTAGGATTGTGTTGTAAGACGCTAATCTTCTGTTTAACACAGGGGTCTGCAACCTTTAAGACAAAAAGAGCCACTTGGACCCGTTTCCAAAGAAAAAAAAACTGGGAGCCGCAAAACTCGTCATTATAAAAATAACTTTTCGGTCACTTTTTTATTATTTCTTTGTTTGACCCCTCAGAATTACTCCTCCTCATAGAAATAAACGTTAAATTAACAAGTTACCTTTTTGTGTGTGTGTGTGTTCTTCACTCCCCTTCAAAACAGTGACCAGCGTACATGCCCCCTTTCAATGCAGTGACCAGCGTACATGCCCCTTACAATGTAGCGGGCGGGCGGGTGGGCGGGAAGGTGACGTCGGGACGGTGCATGACTAACGCCCGCCCCGCCCCCATGCGACGTCACAGCCGGTACAGCGCCCGCCACAGTGGGGAGTGTCGGGGCCCACAATGCGCCTCCTCCCCTCGCTAGTATCCGCCCCGGAGCCGCGGAAAAGGTGTAAAAGAGCCACATGCGGCTCCGGAGCCGCGGGTTGCAGACCCCTGGTTTAACAGATGTAATGTATGCAAGCTAATGAGTTTCACAGAGTACAGTGGTGCCTCGCAAGACGAAATTAATTCGTTCCGCGAGTTTTGTCGTCTTGCGATTTTTTTCCTCTTGCGAAGCACGGTGTCGGGAAAGTTTTGGAAAAGCTTCAAAAATCACCAAAATCTTCAAAAACCTCAAAAAAGGCTACCACACCACGTGCTATGAGTTGCTCCTCGAAGTCAAGTCGCAACTGTATTAACGGTGTTAAGAAAAAGGAAACAAACTTGCAAGACGTTTCCGTCTTGCGAAGCAAGCCCATAGGGAAAATTGTCTTGCGAAGCAGCTTAAAAAACAAAAAACCCTTTCGTCTAGTGAGTTTTTTGTCTTGCGAGGCATTCGTCTTGCGAGGTACCACTGTACTTCCTTAGATGGAAAGGAATGAAGTCTAACTCTTGCCTCTGTATGCTTAAAATTTTGCTGTCTTCGAAGAAGTCGGACACATGAAAGGTTGATTCTCTTTCTCCAATATGGCTTCTTCTTTCTGCTTCTTTCTGTTCCAGTCTTCTCTGATCAACAGACAATGGGAATATTATTGGAATGAGTAAATTTTCAGCAAATTGGGAGAGAGAATAGTGATGTGCAAGCTGAGCGCTAATGGAGTGGAAGCTGTGCGCAGGGAGCCACCAGAATACAAATGACAGGCGTTAGTTTTTGATCCACAGCTGATGCCGTTGTAACTGAAACACATGTTTGTAGCTTAACCTTGGCCCCTGCAGCGCCAGCAGGTTCAAGGCATTTGTCACGAGCCACAATTTGAACGCTTCATGCCGTGCAGGGCCCCTCTGTTTGGCCGTGAATAATCAATACCAGTCACCTAATTGACGTTCCTTTCAATCGAAGTGTGTATAAATATAGTTCTAGTAGCACTGCGTGTTGCTGAAGATAGAGAAGGGAAGGTTAATTTGCAGGGTGGCAAGGAGCGCCTTTCATACATTGAAATAATGTCACAAGGAGCAGCTTTTACCACAAACAGAGGAGAGGCCTTCTTTAGTTTGTAGGTTTGCTGACCCTGACGACGTGCCATGCTGCATTTGACAAAATTCCCCCTCCTACAGAACATAGAATCATAAGGGTCCATAAGGATCATCTAGTCCAACCTCTTTCAATGCAGGAATCTTTCTGCCCAACGTGGAACGTGAACCCAGAACCCTGAGATTATGTCTCATGTTCTACCAACTGAGCTATCTGGGCATACAGTCGTACCTTGGAAGTCGAACGCAATCCGTTCCGGAAGTCCGTTCGACTTCCAAAATGTTCGGAAAACAAAGGACGGCTTCTGATTGGCTGCCGGAAGCTCACGCAGCAGTCACTTTCAGGTTTGCGGCGTTTGGGAGCCAAAACGTTCGAGAACAAAGCTGTTCGAAAACCAAGGTATGGCTGTATATTATAATGTCATGGGCTCCTAGCAGTCTCCCATCCAAAGGGCTGATCACGTCCATGCCTACTTAAGTGTCACTACCATTGCAGCACCAGAGTTTCTGAGGCCTGTTGTTCTTTATATCAGGCCATCCTGTTCTTTTGTGCACTGTTCTTATACTCCACACTGTGTAAAAGTAGATAAGCTTTTAAAACGGTAGATAAACTTTTATCTTCAAAGCATAGCTAGAATGTGTGAGACACTTCGTTTTCAGAAGCACAAAAGAGACAGCTTTGTGTTCCATCAGCCATTTAAAAGGGATTCTGGAATCATGGACATTGTTTTAGTTACAGTCTGTGCCCACCTGAGGATGCAGCACTGAATGATAAAGTAGTTCAGGGCTTGGTTGTAAATTTGAATGGGAGACCATGCAAAATCAAAATTGAAGTGTAATAAGCAAACCGAGAAACAAAAACAGGTTAGCTATAATTTTAGAAAAGTCGCTTGAACTCAAAATGCTCATTTATTGCATTTCTTTTTTAAAAGAGAAAATAGCAAATAGCTGCTTTGCTGCAATTTAGCATTTGGTATACGGATATGAAAGTTGTTGGTGTGTTCTGCTTTTTGTAACAGTGCAAAGTTGATCAAGAAAAAGAATTCGTGCTTGGCGAGCACATGGACAAGATTAACAGGTACTTACCATTCATTCATGTTTAGCGGGAGCTATGGATTGGGTTCAGTAAACCTTTCGGTTACTTTTTGTTGAGATTCTTGCAAAAATATTTATCCAATAGACCTCTTTTGCAAAAAGATTTATGTGGTGGAGCTCCTTTGATTCAGTAGCTCTTAAATAATTGTGGTTCCTCACTGAGGGCCAAACTGCACATAGCAAAAAGAAACTAGATTTCTTTCTATACAGGCCCGTTGCTATCATGTATAGAGCTATCCCAAAAGCAGGAGGAGCACAGGGGTGGGATCTGTGTGTGCCGAATTCTCCCTCTCCATCCTCCTCCTTTTCCTTTGCAGTTTGTTGTTCTTCCTCTAATACTGGAAGTGAGCTTGGCTAGAGAGGAAGGACCCTCCCTTGGGTGGAAAGCTCAGGGAAGGAGAGAGGATTCAACATCACTGTGCAAACATGAGTTAAATTGTGTGACACCCCTTCCTTCCCCAGTGGAAGTGTGACATGGGTTTGTTAGGCCGGATTCAGTTACTTGAATTTCCAGAAAAACACTGGAATAAGTCAGGTGCTACCAAAATCTTTTTAACTGATTAGTGGACAGAAAGGAATGATAACCATGGCTTGTGTAAGTAATAATTTCCATGCATAAAACCAGAAATGCCTATGAGGATTTTTCTAAAAAAGGTGTTATCTGAATACCACTTTGACCATGTTAATCATTGCTGCCCAGGTAGTTCTTGCTAAAACATGGTGTGCCAACAATTCTTTAGGATTGAGGTACATTGTTTTATATGTTATTGTGGCCTCTTTGGCACAAACATTAAGGATTGTGATTTAATCTCTTAAAATCTCTTTTCAAATGGGAAAAATCTTGCCAAGGACATTTTCTTGAAAGGGTCAAAAGCTTCACATGCTGCCTGGTGTGGCTGTTTTAGTATATCTCTAGCTGATGGTACATGTATTCTACAACTTTCAGGTATACATATAGCAGTAATACCACCAAGTATTATAAATATGTAAATAAGGTATATAGCTTGGGAATATTATAATTGCTTCCAAAAAACCCCTGTAATTTTGCTGACTCTTGACAAAATATTTCTCCTCTTGACTGAAGTGTGATATATTTTCTGTTTCAGCTTATTTTCAGCAAATAGCATGGAAGAAATTGTTCAGAACCTGAAGAAGGATGGCTCCCATTTTGCTCTTAAGCAGCTAGAGGTGAGCTGATTTTTATCTTATTTTAGGGTTGCATATGTAAGCTACCATTTTTAAGCCTGCCATACTGCCGTGAGTGTAGCACAGGGCAAACCACAATACAGTGGTACCTCGCAAGACGAATGCCTCACAAGACAAAAAAATCGCTAGACGAAAGGGTTTTTTGTTTTTTGAGCTGCTTCGCAAGACAAATTTCCCTATGGGCTTGCATCGCAAGACGGAAACGTCTTGCAAGTTTGTTTCCTTTTTCTTAACACCGTTAATACAGTTGCGACTTGACTTCAAGGAGCAACTCATAGAGCACGGTGTGGTAGCCTTTTTTGAGGTTTTTAAAGACTTTGGTGATTTTTGAAGCTTTTCCAAAACTTTCCCGACACCGTGCTTCGCAAGACGAAAAATATCGCAAGGCGACAAAACTCACGGAACGAATTAATTTCGTCTTGCGAGGCACCACTGTAGGATGTATCTAGCTCTGGCAACAGATTTCCACTTGTGCAGTTAAACTTAATATTATTTATTAAATGTATATACTGCCTTTCATACGAGAATCACAGGATGGTTTGCAATATAAAAGCACAATAATACATACCATAGCAACAAACAACCCACACACAGTTTAAAAGACCATAGATTGTTTAATTAGCCAAAGGCCTGAGAGAAGAAGAATGTTTTTGCCTGGCGCCTAAAAGATATGTCATGAAGGAGCCAGGCGAGCCTCTCTGGGGAGAGCGTTTCACAGCTTCCATCTCCTCTCCTTGGCAACGCCCCCCCCCCGGCACCCTCAGAATCTGTTCCAGAGGGTTGGGGGACCCTCTGGAGCAGACTGCAGGAAGAGGAGAGGAAAGTTCCCACTGTGTGAGTAGAAAGCTGCTTGCACAACATAGATACCTTAACTCTCAGGTTTGAAAAATGGCAGCCTACCTGACAGATCCATTAAATAACGTCGTCGTCGTCATCAACAACAATAAACCTTTGTTGACTAATGTAAATAGGGAGAACCAAAATTCCTTGTCACAACAGCTCCAGTGGTGAGTGGTCCACACAATCAAAAGTTATTGTCTATAGAACCTTATATGGCTTGGGTCTAGGCCTTCTGAAGAACCATATCACCCTATATGAGGCAGCTTAGGTTTTGAGATCTTTGGGAAGACTTTCAGTCCTGCCACCTGACAGACATGTTTAGTGAGGACATGAGGGCCTTTTCGGTGGCTACTCCCAGACTGTGGAACTGCCTTCCACAGGAGGCTAGGCTCGTCCCCTCTCTGCTTGTTTAGGCCGGCCTTTGACCACAAACTGGTTTTTGCAGCACGGTCATTAATGGTGGGTGATGTATATTTTATTCTTCTCTTGTTGTGTTTTTAAAAGGTTTTAAGTTGTTTTGATTCAGTTTTTTCAGAGTGTGTGTGTGTGTGAATAAAATTATAACTGATTGGTATGGTTTTTTTATAGCTGTATGTTTTTAATGCAGGTTGTGAACTGACTTTGGGGCCGCACTGGGAGAAAAGTGGGGTGATAAATAAATCCTGGGATCCCCACTTGTTCTCTGAATGGCCCAGTGGCTGGGTTCAAAATAACGGTGTAGCTAGTTCTGTGCACCCACATCTTAAACCTGAATTTCTCAAACAGCACAGCTTTTCTCAGCACCAGTGCTTTGAAGCTAACTATGGTTGCAGACTCCATGGTTAGCATGAAGAGGATCAATGAAATTATAATGCTGCGCCGTAGTTATCCTGGAAAGGGGAAAGGAGAAGGACATTCATGTGTAAAATGTGAGGACCTTGTTAATCGCTAGGAGTTCGAGGATATTTAAGTGTTCACCAGGTCTTAGCTGTCTGCAGTTTTAAAAGTGTACATATTCCACTGATTTTGCGGGATTTTGCTTTCCCTTGTTGATTGGGTCATACTCACAATTTGTAAGTGTTGGTTGGTGAAGAATAGGATTTCAGGTAAATGTGGACTCCGGAGTACTAGTTTGTAAAAATTCACTGGCCCTGATGTGTAAACAAACACATTATTAGGTTTCTAAATCATGACTACAGGAAATTCCCACCTCAGTCCTTTGGCCTCAGACATGCACAGGGCTCTAAACTTGGTGGAGATGATGGGCTTTGAGGGGCTTACCAACATGCCCTCCCACTTCCTTTTGCAAGTTTGTTTACACATGAGGAGGTTGAGCACTCCAGCAAAGCTACTGTCTGAAGCAGGTAGCTAATTTTACTTAAGTTTAGCTACATGATGAGTTGTATCCAGTGGACTTCCTTTCTATGAAAGCTTTGTGACCAAGCAGAGGCTTCCGTGGATAGAAATGAGAGGGAAGTGATTTCCCACGAATTCTCCCTTTCTCTTGCTGCCCTCCAACCACCCACCTCCCACCCACCTCTGGAGGGTCCTCAAAGCCTCTAGAGCAGATTTTAAGGGGTATGGAGGGGATGCAGAAGGAATTTGTGAGAATTTACTTCCTCCCCCAGGGACGCGGGTGGCGCTGTGGGTTAAACCACAGAGCCTAGGACTTGCCGATCAGAAGGTCGGCGGTTCGAATCCCCACGACGGGGTGAGCTCCCGTTTCTTGGTCCCTGCTCCTGCCAACCTAGCAGTTCGAAAGCACGCCAAAGTGCAAGTAGATCAATAGGTACCACTCCGGCGGGAAGGTAAACGGCATTTCCATGCACTGCTCTGGTTTGCCAGAAGCGGCTTAGTCATGCTGGCCACATGACCCAGAAGCTGTACGCCGGCTTCCTCAGCCAATAAAGCGAGATGAGCGCCACAACCCCAGAGTTGGTCACGACTGGACCTAAGGGTCAGGGGTCCCTTTACCTTTACTTCCTCCCCCAGTGCAGGGTCAGAGAGTTTTTCTGTCAATGGAAGAACGGTATTGGATTACTTCCCCCTCCCCCTTTAACATTCCAATTTAATTTTGGATGAAAACCACAAAACGCTACTCTGAGGAAAGCTTACATTTGCTAGCATTTCAATCTTTAGATTTTGTATTATCTCAATTTTGACCCACGGAAACTATAAATATAACCAAATTGAAGTACGCATTTTAACTTAAAGTAAGTGTTTTGAGTGTTTATGTTTATTTAGTCAGGTGTATCTGCAGAGAGGAATCTGTTTCAATCTGGATCAAGGACTTTTGAATGTAATTGTTGAAAATGAGTATGGACCTGTTCAGAGGTATCAAGGGCGTCCTTAATTGAAAAGAGCAGCATGAAATTTTAAATCTCTTCCATAATCAAATGGCGTTTATTCAAACGATTGAGAAATTTGGGGCTGTTTTTAAAAGTAGCTGTAGCACCAGATTTTTGCTTGGCTTAGGTGGCAGAATCTATTAACATGTGTAAACATCTGCTGATGGCACACGTGTAAAATTGCTGTTTGTCTTGAATCACGCAGCCAAAGGCAGCAGGTGTAAAAACACTGCTGGATATAGACTTGGTATGTTAGAGGGGGAAACATTCATTGCTGTGTTTTAAAACTATCAGCACAGTTGATTTGGTTTTCAACGTTTGCTCAGTGTTGCACTGCTGGATGGTGTTTCTGAAGCTGAAATAATGGAGATCAAGCAGGTGAATACTTGTCCCGCAACCTGCTCCAAGAATCCACATTCTGTGTGTCCAAAAGTTATATCACAGTATATAGATTAGGTAATGATTAACTTAGAGCTACTGCTGTTTATTCTTGTTCTCAAGCCCTTCTGTTCTGCAATTGCTGATAAGAAAATTCCTAGACTTCACTAATGTTTTGATGGCCTTGATTTTCTGTTTACCTTTTTTGAAGATTTATACCCTGCCTTTTGATCCTCAGTGCAGCTCACAACAAAAAAAGGCAGCACACAGTGGAACGAACAAAGTGTGTATGCACACAGCAGCCAGCAGCCATTATTCTGCTGGCTGTAGGAAGGGCTTGAGCAAGCATAGGCAAACTCGGCCCTCCAGATGTTTTGGGACTACAGTTCCCATCATCCCTAGCTAACAGGGCCCAGTGGTCAGGGATGATGAGAGTTGTAGTCCCAAAGCATCTGGAGGGCTGAGTTTGACTATGCCTGTGCTTGAGGGCCCTTTCCTGTACTTCCGCAGTCCCTGGGCAAGGGAGAAACAAACAAGCTTACTGCAACTGCTTGGATAGATGTTAGATGGGACTAGGCTAGTCTCCTCCTTGCCACATTGCTCTTCTTGGGAGGCAGATGCCCCAACTTCCCAGTGACCCTGCAGTCCTTTGGCTAACAAATGGGGCCCGTGTGCATTTCCTGGGATGTATGTGTGTGCTGTATTCAGCCAATATATTATTTATTTATACCACGCCCATCTGGCTGGGTCTCCCCAGACACCCTGGGCATCTCCCAACAGAATATTAAAAACACAATAAAACATCAAACATTAAAAACTTCCCTAAACAGGGCTGCTTTCAGATGTCTTCTAAAAGCCAGATAGTTGTTTATGTCCTTGACATCTGATGGGAGGGCGAGCGCCATTACCGAGAAGGCCTTCTGCCTGGTTCCCTGTAACCGCACTTCTCACAGTGAGAGAACTGCCAGAAGGCCCTCGGCGCTGGACCTCAGTGTCTGGGCTGAATGATGGGGGTGGAGACGCTCCTTGAGGTATACTAGGCCGAGGCAGTTTAGGGCTTTAAAGGTCAGCACCTTTAAAGCACCTTTAAACTCTACCATTGAAAAAAAAAGATAAATGAATGAATGTTAGCCTCCCTGTAGCTTATAGAGGTTCACTCCAACTTAGTTTTCGATTAATTTCCACATGTCAATAATGAATCAATCTTTGTTTCTAAAATAACCCTTTCTTTACCGTCGAGAAGGTCTGAGATTGGATCAGGTGGGTAGAGTCAGTTCAAGTTCAAAATAAAAGTTGTCTTTTAGCAGATGCTAATTAACTTAGATGATGATACCTTTAAATCCACGTCTAGACAAAGCCATGCAATTTGTAAGCCTAAGTCCTATTTACTGTCCATTTAATTGAACCAGTAACATGCTGGCTCTCACCCTCTGTTTTTAGGAAAATGAGGTGATGAATAGCTCAGTTAGTAGAGCATGAGACCCTTAATCTCAGGCTTGTGGGTTTGAGCCCCACATTGGGTGAAAGATTCCTGCACTGCAGGGGGTTGGACTAGATGGCCCTTGTGACCCCCTCCAACTCTACAGTTCTATGATTCTATGTAGCTTTGCTAAAACAAAGGTGCTGAAACTGGAGGTCATTCCTGCTGCCCCCCCAGTGAAAAGTCTAAAAGCCTGCAAAGTTTGTTCTCTTTCTCTTTGTGTACACACACCGAGTTGTTAATCAAAACAGCTGTAGTTTTATGCAAACAAAGCAGAAGTTAATAATTGGAGCTTGATATAATAATGCCATTCCTCCCCAGTATAGTTGCCACTGATAAATATAACAGGTAATGGAATATATGCATTGCTTTCTGCCTTTGCAATAAAATCCAGTTAAAAACTAAAGTGTGGGCAAAAAGGTACATATTTTGTATGAATGCACGGTATTGTTTGTAAGTAGTAGCCACTGGCCTTAATTTATTTAAGGACATTCACACATGGATCAGTGGCTGAATCAGGAACCATGTGTGCAAATCTGATTTGTGCAGAAATAGGCCATCTGTGTGGCATCCCCATTTCAGAACTTGTCACATCTAAATACCTTCAAAAATGGTGACTAGACTTGGGTTGGAGTGGCTAGTTTAAAAGCAGTGTTGAACTTCCTTGGAATTATTATAAAATGAGTTTGTTCGGTGTATATTGAAATATGGTTTATTCTGGTGACACACATGAAGAAGTGTTGAAAGCCATCACATAAATTTTTGACACCTGAGCTAATTTTAACCATGCACCTTAGTGGAAAAACAGTGGCTCTGATGTTTTTGCCCTTGGCTGACCAGAACATAACAAAACTATCTATCTATCTGAGTCTGTACTTAACTTAAATCAAATTTTGTTTGGAAGCAGTTTAAAGACAATTAATTTATGTCTTTTACAATATGTGCTACTGGTATTGAAAGCTCACCCAGTACTACTGATACAATTAGCAATAGGCTAAAACAAACCAATCCAAATAAAGTAATTTAAAGTAAAATAAACAGACCAACAAACTAGGGGGTAACAAGGAGCAGTAGCCGTCAAGAGGTCTCTCTCAGAGTTTCCAAAATTCTCTCTGGATAAAAAAATGGCTGTAGAAAGCAGGCAGGAGGCTGTCAGGGTCCTCATAGAAGAAGAGAATTGTAGAAAATCCAGTCTGTTAAAGAGAAGGCCGTGATTCTGTTAGTGGAGACTTGTCTAGCCTCAACATAGGATGGAATTTGGAGCAGTTCGTAAAAATCCACGGTGCCTTTATAGACTCATAGAAATTATTACAATGATTTTGTAGATATGTAAAACACAGCGGGTGGGATTGAATGAATCCCATCAGTGGGAGCCCCAGGCAAGGACTTTTACATGCTGAAGGGGGCTCACCAACCCTCTCTATTATTTGGGGCTTTCATTTCAGTAGGTCAAGTGGTATACCGTATTTTTCGCTCTATAAGACGCACCAGACCACAAGACGCACCTAGATTTTGGAGGAGGAAAACAAGAAAAAATAATATTCTGAATCTCAGAAGCCAGAACAGCAAGAGGGATCGCTGCGCAGCGAAAGCAGCAATTCCTCTTGCTGTTCTGGCTTCTGGGATAGCTGCGCAGCCTGCATTCGCTCCATAAGATGCACACACATTTCCCCTTACTTTTTAGGAGGGAAAAAGTGAGTCTTATAGAGCAAAAAATACGGTAATTCTTTATCTTGTGTACAGCTGAAATATAATAGAAGGCGCTGGTTGTAGACAGGCTCATGCAAAGGTTAATGCCATTAGTGGAGTAGCAATATTGGGATTTGTTTTGCATGTATGGTGTCTTTGAGAAGTTACAACCACTGTGAAAGATATTAGTTCGTACAATGCTTGGATATGTGTGTGCTCACTACAGGACCCAGCAGTTACAGCTCTGGCATTGATATTAAAAAAACGATTTTATATACGTGGGCAAGCAGAGTTGGGATCATTCTCTTGTTCCTGTTATACCCGCTTAGAGACTTCGTTTTGAATAGACATGTTGTGGTTTCTGTAAAATGTCACCTTAAAGTTGGATGCTGATGCTTATTCCATTTTTTAAACTCGCTGTGGTGCAGAGCCGGCATCCATTTATTCCCAACATCTAGCCAGATGAGGATTTTACTATATACCTCACAAGAGATTTGATAAAATTCGTCCCGCTGCTTAATGTAGACGAAATTGTTGTTCTGTGAGTTTATAAGTGGCCACCATGAGGCAAGTGAATAAATTTCGTATTACCATTGCCCAGGCTTTTTTTAAAATTTAAGCTTCCTTGGTCGCCCATAACACATTATGTATTGTCACTCCAGACTTGAATTCAGTTGCTTGCTAAAAAGAAACGAATGTCACTGTAAATATTTTGGACTGGAAAATGTAAAGCTGAGTTTTTGGCTTGACAAAAGTTGGTGGATGACAGCCAGCATGATGTCATTACTGAGCAAGCTTGCAGGGATTTGCCAGTTTGGAGGCTTTCCATTCATATTCCCCCACGGAGGCATTTTTCTGAACCATGGGTATGTGATAGTATTGTTTGCTTCAAGCTAGTCCTCTCACGTATTGTAGCTTTGTCCTAGGAGTTTCCTAGCTTTCATCTTTCAGTTAATAAACACTGTAAACAGAAGAAACCATTGATTAGTAAAGCTGCTGTTTTCCAGGAGGATCCCTTAATCTGGGGCAACTTCAGTTCCACCCCTCCCTTGAAACCACAGCTGTTCATCTGTCATTAATCCGGATACTTCTTTCCTCAATGAGAGGGGAAGCAGGAATTGGGATATGCAGTTTGAGAGTATTGTGATTGGATTGTTCCTGTGTGCCTGGATAATGCTTTGTGCATGCTGAATTTTCAGAGTCCCCCACTTGGTGTGTGCTGGGGTTTTTAAACTTGGTATGCTGTTTCTCGCCAGAATTCAAACTCGCCCAGCAGAAAGCATTTATCAGCACAGTGCTGTAGGAGGCAGACTAATCTCACTTGAGAGATGCATTCTCTCTGGGTAGCTTCCAGTCTTCCTTAAGTTCCACTGACTGACCAGTTTTTCTCTCCATACTGCATTCATTTGCTAGGCCCGCTTATCATTTCCTCTTGGCACAATATCTCTGTTACGTTGCTGCCGTGATCATCTCCAGCTTGCAGGCTTTCCACAGGTATCTGGTCTGCTGCCGCTGTGAGAACAGGATGCTGGACCAGGTGGGTCACTCTCCTGATCCAGTAATCTTGTCATATGTTCTTAAGGCTCAGTGACTCACTTTTCTACAGCGTACCTACCACTGGTGCTCTTTTCGCTTTCAGCATTTTTCTGCTTCCTGTCTACTGTTAGATCACTCCACCTGGAACCTCTTCGGGATTCTGCAGACTGGAGGTTTTCAAACTTGTTAACTCGTCAGGGATACCTTGGCCTGGAAAGTAGTGTGGATGTTACATCATTAAGATCTGAGATGGGCCAACGTACCCTGACAATTTCTGAACCAATCCAAGTTTGCTGACCGTTTTCCTGGTTGCAGCTGTTCGGAGTAACCCCCTTGCAAAATTGCAGGGTGCAGGAGTGGCTAAACCTTGGTCCACCCTATGTTGTTGCACTACAACTCCCATCATCCCTGTCTGTTGGCCATGCTGGCTAGGGGTGATAGGAGTCTGAGTCTAGAAACATTGGGGGCCACAGTTTTCCCGCCCCTCGCATGGGGAGCTTTGAAAGACTGCACCTAGGAAAACTGTGGCTGGGTGCAGGGAGGTAGAAAGTCCTGCCTGGGTGCTCTTATTCCAAGGATAATCAGTGAAACGACGTTTCCAATGATTTCAATAGGGAGAGTTAAAGAGGCTTTCCCAGTAGTGATGTATGGAAGTGAGAGCTGGACCATAAAGGAGGCTGATCGCCGAAGAATTGATTCTTTTGAATTATGGTGCTGGAGGAGACTCTTGAGAGTCCCATGGACTGCAAGAAGATCAAACACATCCATTCTTAAGGAAATCAGCCCTGAGTGCTCACTGGAAGGACAGATCCTGAAGCTGAGGCTCCAGTACTTTGGCCACCTCATGAGAAGAGAAGACTCCCTGGAGAAGACCCTGATGTTGGGAAAGATGGAGGGCACAAGGAGAAGGTGACGACAGAGGACAAGATGGTTGGCTAGTGTTCTCGAAGCTACCAGCATGAGTTTGACCAAACTGCGGGAGGCAGTGGAAGACGTAAGTGCCTGGCGTGCTCTGGTCCATGGGGTCACGAAGAGTCGGACACGACTAAACGACTAAACAACAGCAACAAAGAGGCTATTTTCCTGCAAACAGCTTGGGGCGGGGGATAGTAGCTGGCTGCAGAAGATTCTCTTCTCCATCAACCTTCAGTGGTGGGTTAGTGTTTGCCCTCCACTGGGTGTTTTTGACTTCCAGGGTGGTGGTAAACTCAGAAGTCTTCTTTGACCTGGAGAGATTGAGAGCTCTTCTGATGCAAACACCACAGAGCCCTTAAAGCTCATTCCCCAGGCCTGAGCTTGTACTGCAATTTTTTTGGAGGTGGGGCAGCATTCTCAGGTTGCGGCCAACTTCCTCCATCCCACATTATATGCAGGCCTCTAGGGACAATGCATAGGACAGGCTTACAGCTACCTCAAGTTACCACTTGGCACAGCTTTATAATACTTTCCCAATTTGAGACATGAAGCTAGCCTATACATGCTCCTCATCAATGACTTTTGAAAATTCCTGGTTAGGAAGCAACTGGAACGTTAAAGAGAGGTTGGAAGCAGATGCTGTTAACTGGGGTTTGTCCCCCCCCCCCAAGTGCTTGTTCTTTCCTTGTCTCTGCTATCAAGCCAGCTGGTGGTGAGTCATGTATACAAAACCAGAGGCACAGAACTGTGCTGCCAGTGCTTGCGGGAGTTAGCAGATGTAAGGACGCAGGCAAAATGGGTCACTGCTTTTATCCGCTGGCGTCTGGAGGGAGGGAGAGCCCTGCGCGATCAGGAGCCAGAAACACGCTTGATGCTGAGGCTGGTTGGAAATCTGCCATTTGCCCCTGTGGGTTAAGTATTTGATATCCCCATTGAAAACAGCAGCAAGAGGTGAAACTCACCATCTGCCAGTTCCCATTTTGCGTATCTTTCAATGTTGAATGCTGTTCGCTTGGATCTTTCCAGTTTCTCTCTGTTTCTTACATTCCTGTCATAAGCAGAGGGGCAAGTCACCTTCCTTAGGATCAGGAGGCAGTGAAGTTTTTAATTTGTCTTACCCAAGAGAGGAGATTCATTCCCTGATCTCTGTTCCTGGGTCAGCTAGGAAGCAGGTTTAAGGCAGTTCTTCATTCCTCTGCTCCAACTATCCTCTTAATTATTCTCTTCCCTCCCTAGCTAGGAGAGTTGGGGAGGAAGTGCCAGTTTGAGACAAAGGCTGAAAGGAAGAAGCTCAGTTTGGTCTCCAAGGCTCATCTCTGACTCCTCTCCTCCAGGAGAGGAATGCTAAATGGAGCGCAGGTACTTCACTAAAAGTTCCATGTTCTAATATTTTGCTGTTCCTGAGTGAGGGTAGGGAGTCCCCCACTTGAGGCCTGTTTCAGCTTTCTTCATCCTGGTCCTGTGGATGGGAACTTTCCACTTCCAGAATGTCCCTCTGCTCATCCCCATAAAGGAGATTCACCAGATAAAGACAATATCTCATTTTCTGAAAAAATCCAGCCACACCCACACACCCACGGCTTTTCTCCTCTCATAAATAAAATGTATGATTTTCCTTTAGCAGCTTTGATTAATGATGTACATGTTTTCACAGCAAATGGGGAAACAAACTTGATTTATTAGGCTATGTCAATAGTAGTCAGATGTGCTGGCTGTGTCACATGACTGAATAAAGTAGTAGTAAATTATAATTAATGATACATAGGCAGAAATCCAAAGAACTACTTAAGATGTGCTCAGGGGACGGACACACCTCGCCTTGAGTGGCAGAACTAATTGTGCAGCATTCTGGATCTAGGCTTTAATACTTCTAGAAAGCTTTTCTTCCTAAGTGCTCACAGTGGTATACATCTTAGTAGTTCTTCCAACAACCTTTTGGCTCTTGATTACAAAAAAAAGTGTACAGCCCTTTGTAAGGCTATATCCTCAAGCTTTCTATTGGCTAGAGCTACAGGTAGGTAGCTGTGTTGGTCTACCGTAGTCAAAAGAAAATAAAAAAATTCTTCCATTAGCACCTTTGTTGTTGTTTAGTCGTTTAGTCGTGTCCGACTCTTCGTGACCCCATGGACCAGAGCACGCCAGGCACTCCTGTCTTCCACTGCCTCCCGCAGTTTAGTCAAACTCATGCTGGTAGCTTCAAGAACACTATCCAACCATCTCGTCCTCTGTCGTCCCCTTCTCCTTGTGCCCTCTATCTTTCCCTACATCAGGGTCTTTTCCAGAGAGTCTTCTCTTCTCATGAGGTGGCCAAAGTCTTGGAGCCTCAGCTTCAGGATCTGTCCTTCCAGTGAGCACTCAGGGCTGATTTCCTTAAGAATGGATTGGTTTGATCTTCCTGCAGTCCATGGGACTCTCAAGAGTCTCCTCCAGCACCATAATTCAAAAGCATCAATTCTTCTGCGATCAGCCTTCTTTATGGTCCAGCTCTCACTTCCATACATCACTACTGGGAAAACCATAGCTTTTACTATACGGACCTTTGTTGGCAAGGTGATATCTCTACTTTTTAAGATGCTGTCTAGGTTTGTCATTGGTATGAGCTTTCGTGTTCATGCACACTTCTTCAGAGCGTCAGACTTGGAGCAGACTTGGACCAGAGACCAGGATCCAAATCCCCACTAAGCCATGAAGCTGATTGGATGACCTTGAGCCAGTCATTGTCACACAGCCTAATCCACCTCACAGGGTTGCTGTGAAGATAAAGGGTAGGAGGGATAGTCAAGTATGCCACTTTGAGCTGCTTTGAGGAAAGGTGTGATATAAATGTAATAAATGTATAATAATACATAGCCTGATATTAAGACACACTGTAGTCGTTTAGTTCAAAGAGCAAGCAGAACCTCTAAAATGGGAACAGTGCAAATTCAATTAATTGGAAATGCCCAGTCCTAGGTATGTAAACCAACATGATTGCAGAAGTCTGTTAACTAGTAGTTCTAGCCTGCTGTATATCTTGCGAAATGGCCCTCTTGCCGGTTTTATACAGGACTGGATCCAAGACCTATCTAAAGGTGTGGGTATAGTTTCAGCAATTGCAAAGCCCACCAGGAGGAGAAAAATAATAATGGAACAAAGAGCTTTAGAAGGGAGGGTAGGAGAACTTTGAGAGGTATTCAGTGTCACTCTTCAGAAGTGCCGTCTCTTAATTTGGGGGCGGGGTGTATGTGGAATGTCAAAGAACAATGATTACCTTTCATGAATGAAACATTGGTTGGATTCCGGTCAAGTATTTTGAAAGGGAACAGCGCACCTAGTGAACTTATACTATCACATTGTATGTGACCTTTACAATTGCTTGTGTAGCGTTAACGTGGAAAGGCAGGCTTGTTTGTTTCCAGGTTCCTGCGACGTGCAGCAGCTCCTCCTCTGGAAACTGAAAATTTACCTTGGAAATGTTTTTTAATTTCCACAGACCATTACAAAAATGTCTCCAACGTCTTTGAAGATGACCTTGAGGCAGCTTAGAGAAGGAGCTTCCCTGAGCCTGCAGGATGTGTTCACCATGGAGTACAGGCTGAGCCAAGCTTGCATGGTAAGGTAGCTTACAGGCCGGTGTCATGCATTCATAATTCAGTAACTAGGGTCAAGCACCTAGCTTCCTGGTTCAGAAGGGTGATTCCAGCTTATCTTGGTGCTCAGGGTTTGAGTAATAGCCAACCTTAGTCATACTTAGAGTAAACTCATTGAAATCAATGGCCTTAAGTCCGTGGATTTCAGTGAGTCTCCTCTGAGTATGACTGACATGTACAGTGATACCTCGGGTTACATAAGCTTCAGGTTACAGACTCCGCTAACCCAGAAATAGTACCTCGGGTCAAGAACTTTGCTTCAGGATGAGAACAGAAATCATGCTCCGGTGGCATGGCGGCAGCAGCAGGCCCCATTAGCTAAAGTGGTGCTTCAGGTTACGAACAGTTTCAGGTTAATAACGGAGCTCCGGAACGAATTAAGTACTTAACCCGAGGTACCACTGTATAATCTTCTGACAAACTGCATAATGCCAAATGGTGTCTGTGCCACTTCAGTTCATTTCTCTGTTTCCAGGGAAGGATGTGTATTCCAGATTTATTCTGCTTTCATGGCACAGAATGGTTAGAGGATTTTTTTAAAAAATTGCTGAAGATCAGACGACTTATCTATAGAACATTCTTCGAGAAAAGGGGGGAAAGAGACTTGGGAATGCAGACAGTGGTATATTTCTCTCTCTGCCCCTTCTCCAAAGGAGATGTCAGCATTTGAGCAGGAGAAGATCCAGAAAGAATTCAGTAGTGGTGGTAATAATAATAATAATAATAATAATAATAATAATAATAATAATTATTATTATTATTATTATTATTATTATTATTATTATTATTATTATTATTATTAATACTCCACCCATCTGGCTGGGTTTTCCCAGCCACTCTGGGCGGCTTCCAACAAAATATTAAAATACAGTGGTCTGTTAAACATTAAAAGCTTCCCTAAACAGGGCTGCCTTCAGATGTCTTCTAAAAGTCTGGTAGTTGTTCTTCTCATTGACATCTGGTGGGAGGGTGTTCCACAGGGCGGGTGCCACCATCGAGAAGGCCCTCTGCCTGGTTCCCTGTAGCTTTGCTTCTCGCAGTGAGGGAACCGCCAGAAAGCCCTCGGCGCTAGACCTCAGTGTCTGGGTAGAACAATGGGGGTGGAGATGCTCCTTCATTAGTTAGTTACCAAGGGCATGTTTGGGGTATAGGAAACATTTATTAAAATAGATTTGATGCTGCAAATATTTATATTTAATATTAAAGAAGTGGCGAGACTTACATTCTGTTTGGATTACTGTAATGCACTGTTTGTGGAATGTGTTGGAAACTGCAGTGAGCCCCAAATGCTGCAGCCAGATTGCTGACCAGTAGTTACACTGTTAGTTACAATAGCTTCACCGGCTATTGTCCATTTCCCAGCAAAATTCAAAGTGCTGGTTATGACCTATGAAGCTCCCTTAGTCCCATCACCTTCACAGACATGTTTGGTGAGGACACGAGAGAGGGCCTTCTCAGTGACTGCTCCCAGATTGTGGAACTTCCTTCCACATAAGCCCAGGTTCTCCTCCTCTCTGCTTTTCTTTTTGCTAGCAAGCCAAGACTTTTTTGTTCAGTCAGACCTTAGGTGTTATGAGCAGCTTTGGGCCCTGCACTGGGAGAAAGGTGGGATATAATTTAAATAAATGAACACCATGCTGAAATTTGGCTTACACGTGCTATCTAGACTACATTAATTTGAATTTGATATCTCAAAGTGTGCTAGGGAATTACTGTATTATGATGAGTTATTTTTTCTTCCAGCGAGGCCATGACTTCTATGAAGGCGTCCGAGCAGGTAAAGCACAGGCTGGAGAGGCCATTTCAACTTCCTAGCTTTCGTCCCCCCCACTTTTTTTTTTTTTTTGCTTTTGTATTGTTGGTAGACAAGTAGTAGCCCATTTGACATTGACTTCTTGTGCTGCAAACCTTTGTAGGTTTGCAAAATGTTTGTAAAACTTAGAAAACCTGCTTCCTGACCCCTGCAATCCCCAGGCCTGTTTTGTTTTTTTTAGATGCCAGGTCTATTGGGTATCTCTCTAAATCCTTGCTTTGTGGGTAGCAGTTTGCCTTATTATAGTCTCTATTTTGTGGTGAACTGCAGCCATCATACTCTCTCACTTAAAAGTTCTCCTTTCATCATTAGCGACAGCTGTCGCACACAATGTTTTGTGAGTTAAGCATCCTGAAAGATTAACCCAAGGCATGCAGGCTTGGGGCAGATAATCTAGAACCCAGCATCACGTAAGGCTGATGGCAGTTAGTTGGGTTAGGTGCCCGGCTCCTAGTAAACTTGTCAGAATGCCAGAACAACTCTCAAGACTGCAGCACGGACCAGTGACAAGGGACTACTTGGAGGTCTTCATTCCCGATTGAACATGCATGGGGGAAAAACTAAAGGTGTAACAGTTATCAGACTCGATATTTGTAGCACTAAAATTGCATTTTGCTGTTCCTTAACTATTATATTTCAAGACACCTATGAGGGAGAAAGGGCACAGTGAAGCACTCTTGTTGCATAGCCTCTTTGCTCAGGCAAGGCAGACGAGAATGGGAAGCAGAAGCAAGCAGGCAACAGAGATTTGAATGCTAATACCAACCACAGTGTTGACTTGGATTGCTCTGTTTAGGAACATCAGTCAAATGCTTTTGGACCTTATTTTAAAAATGAGATTGAACTCTAGTGCAGTTCTTTCAGAAATATGCACCAATATGAAGTCCCACAGCAAATGCAGTAAGCCGTCTTGAGTCGCAAATTTCTCTAGAATAGTTGTGAAATGTGAATATTCAGTGACCTTACCTACCTGACGTACGGTTTAACTTTTTAATGATGCCAATACTAATGATGTTAAAACAGTTACTGAGTGCTCCAGGCAGAATTGCTTACGCCATTGTTTTACATGGCTAGTCATTCTAAGAAATAATCAGACGACCCAATTAATTTGTTTTAATTAATTCTTAACTCTTTCCGAAATAAGCCTCCCTTAACTCTTCTCAGCCTCAGATTTTCCCCCAAGATGAATTGTGGACGTAGGGCTGGAGAGCCTGCCAGGCTTGAAAGAAGCATTGCTTGTGGTGTGTGGGGTGTTTATAAGTTTCTCTGCCTTGCAAACATACATTGATGATGAGATTGCCTAACACAAATGAGGAAATGGGACATAGTTACAGGATACGCTGTACTTTGAATTTTATTTTAATTTCCATTTTGCTAAGTTTATCAATCTGCTTACCAACTGTGGATAAAGCAAAAAATTATGTGCAAGTATTATGTTAAAGAGGGACGCGGGTGGCACTGTGGGTAAAAGCCTCAGTGCCTAGGGCTTGCCGATCGAAAGGTCGGCGGTTCGAATCCCTGCGGCGGGGTGCGCTCCTGTTGCTCGGTCCCAGCGCCTGCCAACCTAGCAGTTCGAAAGCACCCCCAGGTGCAAGTAGATAAATAGGGACCGCTTACTGGCGGGAAGGTAAACGGCGTTTCCGTGTGCTGCGCTGGCTCGCCAGATGCAGCTTTGTCACGCTGGCCATGTGACCCGGAAGTGTCTGCGGACAGCGCTGGCTCCCAGCCTCTAGAGTGAGATGAGCGCACAACCCTAGAGTCTGTCAAGACTGGCCCGTACGGGCATGGGTACCTTTACCTTTTATTATGTTAAAGATTAATAATGAAAGTGTTTCTAATGCAGTTGCTCTACTTTTCAGGCTACTAGCATGTAACTTACTGCATTAGCCATTAAAGGGGGGGGGGGAATGCAAGCAGTGACAAGATGGAAGCTGGAGTCCTCATTCAAAGCAGACAGAAATACCAATAACTGTGATTCTTATTGCTAATGTGCCAGGTTATTAAAAACCATCTAGGAGTCAGACAGAGGGCAGAACCAGATTATTTGTCGTGCTGATCTGCATAGCCCCGTGAAGTGCTGACTGAGAAATAAACATTCAGAGCAGCTGTAGATAATCCATTTTCTATTTGAATAGCTTGGCTCTTTTTGACCTGAAGGTTGACTGCTACCAAACCAGGGTTATAAGTGTCTGCTTTCATTCTCAAATCGTCACTAGGTCAATACAATTTCTAACCTTATTACACTGTGCTCATGCGAGGAAGATTGGCTAGTAACACCCCTCCCCTCACAATGAAGTTATTGGCACTTGATTTTAACATACATTGATACAGCAATGAGGAACCTTCAACCTGTGAGCCTAATTCGGCCAGCCAGGCTTCCCCATTTGGCCCGCAAGACTGTTTTGGCCAATCCATACTTACCTGCCCTGCTCCTGATGTTATATATGGCAGATGTGAGCAGGTATAGATGCGGCTCACTCAGCCAAAAGCACAGTTAGCAGGCACTGCTGATCACTGGCACATGAAAAGCCTCGTGCCTTTGCAGTTTGATTTCAAATTCCTCGCCAAAGCAAAACGGGTCACTTGACATCATTGTGATATCAGGCAATTGGCAGGCAGGCAGTCTTATAATCTAATAATACAGCAGAGCTGGGAAGCCTTTGGGATGGGATTTGGAGAGCAGCAGCACCCGGAAGGTCACATTTCCCCCATTCTTTGGCAAGAGCAGTGCAGCCCCCTATAATGAGTGCTGTGCACTTTAAAGAGGGTTTGGTCTCTTACTTGGTGTTGGATAGACGAGTCTTCCTTGCTAGCTAAGCATAATAAGCCTTCAGTGAATGCGTTGTGACATTTTACACTTTGGGGGAAGCTTCTCCCCGCTTTTCCCGTGGCAGGTGTCATAACTAAGAGGCCTCTGTAAGTCTTGTTTGACTTTCTTTTGAAACATAAATCAGCAAGGATCCTTGGGCCATTTGCACAGATACGGACTTGAAAGAAGATTAACGCCCACGAAGCATAGCAAGTTTTTGAAAAGCAAACATAAAATGATCGAAACATGTGGATATTAGGAGTGAAAAGGGGAACCCATTATGATCGCTTGGTCTGACACTTTGTATGGCAAAAGTTCAACGTTACAATGCATGCATCACAGGCTGCTGGGGTTTTTTGCTGTTTCGTTCTCAGCCATTCTATTCCTGGAGATAGGAGTTAAAGCAATATTTACTTCTCTATTCTCTCTTGAGAATGCCAAGACCACCTGTTACATCCTGATGTGCTATAACAGTTTGTTCTCGATATTCATTGGCACAAGGATAACACCTGCTTCAAATATTAAGAAAGATATCTTAATGAGAACATTATTATTTTTGTTTCCTCTGGTAGTGATAATTGACAAAGATCAGTCTCCAAAGTGGAAGCCAGCCGTTTTGGAAGAAGTAACAGATGAATATTTGGACTCATGCTTTAAGTCTCTTGGAAGCGGTGATCTCAAATTATAAAAGATTTGGACTAATGCTGTGCCTCTTTTAGTTCTAGCTTTTACTTAAAGCAACTAATGAATAATTTTGAATTTGGCATATTTGGGATAACTGGCATTGAGTGAAATGCTCATTGCTGTTATATCAAGTACTGGGGTCAAATATTGGTCTAGAGGGAATTGTTGGGGCAGTGCTATCCAGGGGTTAGCCAGATATCCATCTTAGAGCTTTATCACCTGTGTGTTTGCATTTTTACTTTTCCATGTGAAATGAACAAGATTATTTCATATAAAGACTCAGATATCCTTGAATCAACTAAATGTTGTCTGCATATTGGGATGTTTTTAAAATATGTGCCATTTTTAAAAATATGTTTTATAGGTGGTTTATGAGATAAAACAAGAATTTAAAATAATCACAATTACCTTTATCATAATGTATGGAAACTTAATAAATCCAGATGGATGAGCTGTTGAGCTGTGATCCAAAAGACTTGAAGTGGACGAAAAGAGTGTTCTAACCAAGATATCTTAGCCACACCCAACTAGTTTGTCCTGATGAGTCAGGAGCTGATTTGTCGTTGGACAGTACATGTGAGATTCATGAAAACCTATGATTGTATTTTTGGAGGGTAAGATATATGACTTAATTGATTGAACCTGCTTGAATATTTACATAAAAATAAGATCTGATGGAAAACATGTACTTCCTGTGTTTTTGTTGCTAGGTGTATGGAGGCAAGTCTCCAACAGGTCTATCAACACCAACCTGTCAGCTCATTGAATGGCCTCTAATGTTGACTTAAAGGTCTCCATCTTGAATTCTTTTTAGGCCATCCTCCTGTTCAGCCACTTTAGGTTGAGGATTGCTCGAATCTCCCTCTTTGTTTTTAGCCAGGAAGAATAATAAGTACACCTTGTGCTTCCTGTCTCATTGCGGCACTGGATCCATTGCCAGAATAGCTAAAAGATGGTTAGTGGCTGTGCTTGTCTGGCTCCCTGGACTAATGAGTATTGATAAATTTATCTCTTGGCTGTCTGAAAAATCCAGCGAGTAGCAATCACTCACCTGTCAGATGTGGAGAAGTCTGCCTCCTGGAGGCCCAGAGACCTGGCATCACGCAAACTGCTTTTCGGTTACCTTCTGAAACTTCATGGGTGAGGAATACCCTGAGTTGGACTGTGGCCAAGCAGAAGAGGCGACTGTGGCTCGCTGTGCGTGGTTTGTAGATGCTTGAGGAATGTTGCTCATCGTATTGTGATCACCCTTATTAAAGCGCAGGAGTGCCTTCTGTTTGTCATGTGTCTCCACTAGCAGCTCCTCAAAGAGCTTCCACCTGCTGTGAGTTAGCAAGCCGGCTCTGTGGCATTGGTGTGCCACTTGCAAAGCCAGATGTTAACATCTAGCGAAGATGGTTGTTGCCATAGCCCTGGCATTGGACTGCACTGCATCCTGCGCAGCGTCTGCTTGGAAAGTGGCAGCAATGGAGAATTTCTTCACTTTTTAAAAGGTAAGAAAACCCCAGCTGTCCCAAACAAAAGGCGTCGGTGAGTTGGTTCCACCCCCATGTAGGATCAGCCATTTGGTCCCCGCCTGTGCAGCTGGTGGGAGGAGACATCCCAGCCTCGTGACTGCCTACCAGGATCCCTTGGGGAAATCATAATTGAGTTTTACCACCTTACATGAGAATGGTATGTCATTTTCAGGTTTTGGACTATACACAGCTAGTTCACTTCTCAGGAACTTCCACTGAGTTCTGTAGAGGAAAATAAGAGGCTAGAGATAGAGTGAGCCCTGACTTCCTGAGGGCTGGGGAAGCTGCAATGTGCATATTTTAAGTTTTGTGTGGACACAGACTTTTTCCTGTACTCTGTCTACACATTCCCTGCTCTGCCGTGATATAAATTTTGCTGGCATTTAAATAGTTCTTCTGTTTCTTGGGCTTCTGCAGATGTAGCAATGCCCTGCAACTAGATTCTATTGATTTTAGTTACTGTGGTGGTTAGTTAATGAACATTTACATGCCACAGCTGGCTGTCGATCTTCCTTCTATAGGCTTTTTATAGTAAGGCAGGTCAAGCCACTGTTCTACTTGTTTCCATGGTAATAGATGATAATGTCACAATTTCAGAATTTCTATTTCTCTGAAGAATCAAGATAGCTAAAAAAATTGTTAGAAAATGAGAAAGCTCCTTTGAAAAGAAACATTTTTAGTAATAGTTAATGAGAAACTGGATGGAATAACGAAAAGGAAATACAAAGCCACATTATTCATCAGCAGCCCCTTAAGAAATTTAGGAACTGTGATTTCCTGATTTCCATAAATTGGGAGCAAATATACATACAGACCAATCTACTGTTCTATAACCAAGATTTGAGGGGGGGGGGGCAGGATTTCTCAACTTGTGTCCATCCATCTCTACACAGCATGTAAGTGGAAGGGCCACACCCTCCTTGTTCTCTTCTTAAACCATCTCCCATCTTGGTTCTTGTTTAAGGCCTTCAGTACAGTATTGGACCAGGGACATCAATTGGCCTTATATCTTAAACATCTAGTATTTGGATTCTGCTAAACCACCATTCTGTGCTAGAAAGCAAAATTCCATTGCAACACAATGGCAGCTACCCAGCTTTTAAGTTCAAATTTTTCAACCAGATTTCAGGCTCGATATTTGTAATTAAGTTTTTGGAAAATGAGAGAAAACAACACAGGCAATGTAATCACGGTATATTTCCACCTTGATGTGTCATGCCAGTTCTTCCCTCATGCACCCATTCAAGCCGTTGTATGTGTTTTTAGAGCTCTCATTCAGTTTCCAAATAAATACACAAAAGTATGATTTTTTTTTTATTCAAACACAGTTGAAAGTGATTAATCATTTGGGTAGAAAGAAAACATAACATATACTGTAAAAAATATATTGTAATAAGCTATAGTTTAGGTTACCACTTCCTTGTGCTACAGAAGAACCAGATTTACAAAGTTGTGCTGTAGATAGTGCTTTAAAGCATGGCTTTTGCCATATTTACTTGGTCATTTTCCTGATTTTAAAATAAAAATATGCTCAAAATAAAGTGTATTGTTAATGTCCATATTACACAGTATCAAACAGAAGGTAAATCTTTTGTGATACATTGATAGAACACTGGCAGTAATATATCATTCAGTTTTATTTTGGTTAGCGTCCACTTTAGTGATATTAATTTACGTAGAAATGAAATATTTTTAGAAATATTAAGAACTTCATCTGGTGTTGAAGATCTGGAGAAGTCAAGCTCTTCCCCTGCTATTACTCCAGGGCTCTTAAGATTGTATCTTTGCAGTATGCCTGCTACCAAAGAAAGGACTGCAGCAGGAGAAAGAATGCAGCATCTGGGACAGGTGGCTTCTCCCACATTGCTGCTATTTCTACTACAATAAGATACACCAGAAGGAACGACAGCACTGCTTGGAGATCACCTTCCCCTCCACCCCCACCATTTCAGTACTGAAATTTTACTAAATTGAAATTTAGTGTTCAGAAATGATATTGCATGCCACAGTTGGTCCAAGAACAAGTAAAAGTTCATTACATTCATAATTAAATTTCTTTTCACCAGCAAAACTAAAGAGTGGGACTCCTATGTTGCCTTGGATATAACCTGCATTTCATTTGTCTTCTGCTAACTAGAACTTGCTTAGCTGAAAATAATATTGAGGACATAGCCCAAACATTTTCAGCAAAACTGTTGATCATTTGACTAAATCCTCAAATAACTTACCTAGTTCTCTCCTCTTCCAGTTCTGCCTTTCATTCTGTCTGCTGCATTTCCCCTTTTCTCTCTCAAATAGTGTTTTAAATTGGAATATTGTGGTCTCGACAAAGGGTATTCAAATTAAAATGTGATATTTTTAAAGGTATTCTGCCCTGCTGTTTACTTTGTTACCAACAAAAAAATAGTCTGGAATGCTTTTTCAACAGTACCCAGGAATTTTCATTATTTGTTGAGTATTTTCAGTGTAATTTGTTTCTTAACCATCAACATTCAATGTTAATTCATCTCCCTTACAGCAGCAAGTCTTTGGTCTGATATACGATTTGTGTACTCAACCGAACAAAGTTCGGTTACAGCCCCAGTACATCAAAAGGATCAGATATGTCTAGAAAAAGAAGCTCTGATGGTGGTATAAGCACTTGTATCCCTTGTATTTCACTGGTAGAGTTAAACACTTTGCTAACTCTCTCCTATAAATGGGACTTAAAACTCTTAACTTTGGCAACACTGTATTCAATGCTTACATTTACAATTTTCTCTTAGGTGAAGTTAGCAATTCACATGCCTACTTCACCATCACAACTAATAGTTATAACCTTATTTCTTAAACCCTGGCTCAATCTTAATTCAACTATACCCACTGTTCCAGAGATTTCAAAAACGCGAGCACTTATGCATTTGTTCTTGTGCACCTTTAGTGCTGCCGCCAATACTGAACACAACTGATTGAAGCACTAAGTTACACACAAGTTGATGAACCATCTGATGCTACTGTGTGTGGTTCTGTTAAAAACTGAATAGTAAAGGCAAGGTGTTACATTACCAGAATCAAGGCTAGCTGCATCTGTACAACCGGTGTCTTTCAAAATCACAACTGCTGTTGTATGAATGTCGCTTTATTTGCACTAGCACCAAAAACAAGAGACGCCTGACAAAGTGAGAGGAGCCAAGCCTTGCAATTCATGAATCGTCACTTTCTATGTAGGGGATGTCACTATATTTGTTTTCAATCATTGACCATTGCTTCACAGCTTGATCCAGAATCTCTAGGGAGAGACGGTGAGCAAAGTCCATCACTGCAGGGCTTGCTGAAGACGACATCCCAGACTTTGTCTGAAATTGGGAAGATTTATCTACGTTCCCTCCACTATATTCGCTGACTTCCCGGCTTCCATCATCTAGAATAGTGTGTGGGAAGGGGCTTTTGGATTTAATACAGCCCATGGTACAATAACAGTAAATGGAAGTTCAATTTAGCTGCACGGTCAACCTTGAAGTACTGTCCTTCAGAGGGCTCGAGAATGCCACTTTCTTGAAAGCAGAGATGAGAATATGTCTCTCCCCCAATATCTGTGGAGAAAACATTTTACATGGTAGGGTTTAGATAGGTTCTTGTTTTTGGGTTCTACTCTAAAAGCGGATTTTTAAAAGACAGATTTGCTAGACAGAGTTTAAGAAAAATATAATTTGTTTTCTATTTAGGCCTTGAAAGGTTTGAGCAAATGGCAACCACTTACAACAAAGGACTCTCTCCAAACACCCCCTCCCCAATTTAGAACATAAATACTAAAAAGTATTTATGCGGGACGCGGGTGGCGCTGTGGGTAAAAGCCTCAGCGCCTAGGGCTTGCCGATCAAAAGGTCGGCGGTTCGAATCCCCGCGGCGGGGTGCGCTCCCGTCGTTCGGTCCCAGCGCCTGCCAACCTAGCAGTTCGAAAGCACCCCTAGGTGCAAGTAGATAAATAGGGACCGCTTACTGGCGGGAAGGTAAACGGCGTTTCCGTGTGCTGCGCTGGCTCGCCAGATGCAGCTTTGTCACGCTGGCCACGTGACCCGGAAGTGTCTTCGGACAGCGCTGGCCCCCGGCCTCTTGAGTGAGATGGGCGCACAACCCCAGAGTCTGTCAAGACTGGCCCGTACGGGCAGGGGTACCTTTACCTTTTACTAAAAAGTTTAGTTTCATAACTGCTACCCACACTAGCTAAATGTTATTTTCAAGTTTAGCCTGAGTTCCTCAGCAGACCTCAAAGGCTGGTCCTGGATATGAATATAGAATTGTATTCAGTGCTAGCCCTACTCAGAGTAGACCTACTGAAATTAATGCCCATTAATTTAAATGGCTCTATTCTTAGGATGTGTTGGATACCACCCACGGGAATAATTTTAGCCTAACTGGGTTTAGACTGCTTTAGGATACAATTAATGCTAATGACAGTTTAGTGGTACCTGGATAAACCTCCGTGGTTAAGAGTAGCATCAGGCTCACAAACTCCTCCCCTGTCCTGTACGGCCAGAAGGACTTTTTAAAAATGGGGCAGGGAACTTTGGCAGCCAGCCTGCATGTTCAGAACCTCCAAAATACAACACAGCAGGATAACAACTTACACAAGAACTTTGACAAATGAAGCCATGCAGTTGGATGGAAAGAGCAGACAGGCAGGTATTGGAGAAACTAATCACAAAAGACAGACTCAACATCTCAAGTACTTTCAGAAACTTTATGAAGCCACGTGAAATTACTTTCAAGCACAACTTTTCTCGTTGGAGTGTGTTCTACATTAAAGTGTGCGTTTGAAACGGCCATATGTGCTGCCACCTTACTGGTCCTTAAGCCCCTCTAACTTTTTATCCTTGTAAAGCAAAAAAGAATGTCATTTAGCACACTGCCCAGCAGCTAATTCCTCCCTCAGAAGACTTAAGAGGCAGGACAACCATCTAGGAGATGACAGCACTAGCACTTGCAAGTGCCATTAGCAGCCCTAGCATCCTGAAAATACAGAAGGCTCAGCAGTGTCCAACACTACTACGCAGTTGGGATTTTGCAAGCCTCTGGCAATGCTAGACCATTAATGACCTCTTATTAAAGAAGGGATGAGGAACCTCTGGCTTGAATTTGGCCTGGTGGGGGGTCCTTATTATTATGATGATTGATTGGTATGGAAAACAGGGCTTGCTTTTGATGCTGAATTCAATGCATGCACTGCTGGGATCAGATCCTCTTGGGAGTGGATCCCTGCCAAATGGAACTTGCACTTAGCCATAGATTTAAATTCCGAGCTGACTGCAAAACCTGCTTTTGGCAGGGATCTTTGGAGCTCTGACTTGAAATCAAATTAAAGCCAGGGCTGCAAAGTAAGAGTATTGAGCACAATCAGATCCCCACCCCTGGTTTAAAGGATTGTATCTAACCAAGTTCTCCCAGGCCTTTGGCTAATTAAATAATCTATGGCCTTTTAAACTGTGGAGGGGAGGGGGTTTTGTTTGTTACTATGTTAGTTATTTTTGCATTTTTAAATTGTGAACTGCCATGTGATCCTTGGATGAAAGATGGTATAGAAATTTAATAAGTTTGTGTTGCTAATCAACTTGCATATGAATTTTAAGAACTGGCTGCAGTTTCTGGCAAGAAAGGAAAGGTGTGAAAGCACCAATTGTGGGTGAAACAGGCTTCTTCATTCATAGGCATGTACTTTATTAGGATCAATGCATTTTGAATTAGGAACTTTTTCAGGGGCACTATGCAGTTAAAATAACAAAAAATCACCAGCCATTTATATTGCATAGAGTTCCTGAAGAAGATTCCTGTCTTAAATGCATTTGGCCTAATAAAGTTAACATCTTTGTACCTACAGGTTTCCACTCATCTCTTGCTTCCACTGTCTGGCACACACACCTGTTCCACAACTATAGCCAGAATTTTAAACGCTAACAACTAGTATTTTAAACACACAGTACAGTACTCAGACCAGAAAGCTCAACAGCAGGCTCCAACAGTTAATTAGATACAAGCAGCTATTGTCATATATGTCCAGAGAATGAGAGCAGCAAAGTAGAGATGAAGAAAAGATGGACATCCAGTAAAAGACAATGATCACCTTAACTTTGTCAGTAAATTGTTAATGAAACATCCAAGTTCAGAAGCATTTCATGGTAGGCGTTAAAGGAATTTCTTGGACAGAAGCTGCACCTGAAGATAAACTGTCCTTTACGTATTCAACACTACAGAACATTGAAAGCTGTCTTATGACAAGCCAGACTATTTGTCCAACTGAGTGGCAATGGCTCTCCAGGGTTTCAGACATGAGACATTCCCAGCCATGATCCTCGGCATGCAAAGCAGATGCTCTAAAGCAGGCAAGGCAAACTTATGGCCCTCCAGAAATTACACGAACTAAAATTCCCAAATATCCTTGACACTGGTTATGCTGGCTGGGGCTGATGCGAACTGTAGTCCAACCGATTTATTAAGGCAGGATTTCCCAAACTTGGGTCTCCAGCTGGTTTTGGACTACAATCCCCACCACCCCTGACCTCTGGGATGATGGAAGTTGTAGTCCCAAAAACAACTGTAGACCCAAGTTTGGGAAAGCCTGTACTAAAATTTGGCTAAAAAAAAACTGTCTCCACATGCAAGCTGTAGCAAAGTCTATCACTATCCTGATCGTATAGGGTAATGTTTAAAAGCCCTTTTTTACCATGTGCAAAACTCCTAATGCATGTACTGCTTGTGAACCAGTCATGCTCTCAGGACCTATAGTGTTGATGGATGCATAGGTTTTTAAACATGAATGAATCTTACATATAGTTTATAATAGATACTTTTCTGTGGCATAGAAAAAATACAGCCTTAGCCAATTTAAGTCCAGGTGCATTTAACAGATAACAAGGGAATTTGCAGCACTAAGTTGTCAATCAAACTGTCAGTCCATGTTCAATATTTTCTGACATGTCTTCAGCCTCCTAAAGCAGAGTGGCTAATCAGTGCACCTTCTACTTATCATACAGCAACTCCAGGATTAGTAAACTAACATAAGCCAATTTTATGATTTGGGGAAAAAATGGCTTTTGTAACCAGTCTGAAAAAGCATTTTAATGACAGAAGTTAAGCATTGTTTGAAAATGAATGCAGACATTGGGTTATTGGTATTATGCTATAACTACACCCAATGTCAAACTAGTTAACAGATCAAAGAAAATGGTCTGCCTAGCAGTTCCTTAATATGTCATAAACATTTCTTTCAACCCTACCTGGAATACACAAATGAAGAAATAATTCCCTTATTCCTGTTAGCGAGGGGACTCTTTTCATTCCACTATTCATTTTATTCATCTAGAAAATCACTGAAGAATCCTACTCCCAAGTAAGGTAAAGGGACCCCTGCCCATTCGGTCCAGTCGTGGCCGACTCTGGAGTTGCGGCGCTCATCTCGCTTTATTGGCTGAGGGAGCCGGCGTACAGCTTCCAGGTCATGTGGTCAGCATGACTAAGCCACTTCTGGCGAACCAGAGCAGCGCATGGAAATGCCGTTTACCTTCCCGCCGGAGCGGTACCTATTTATCTACTTGCACTGTGACATGCTTTCGAATTGCTAGGTTGGCAGGAGCAGGGACCGAGCAACGGGAGCTCACCCCGTCGCGGGGACTTGAACCGCCGACCTCTGATCGGCAAGTCCTAGGCTCTGTGGTTTAACCCACAGCGCCACCCGTGTCCCTCTACTCCCAAGTACAGTACTAACCTCCAAAAAGACTACTACTCAACTGCATCTGTACTATATACTAAAAAAAGCCAGTTAGATTTTGGGATTTTGTACTAAGGCTCCGGTGTTCTGCAACCAAGAACTCAAAAGTATATCAGATAAAATCCTATGATTGGTATTCTGCAAATGCACCACTTCCCCACAACTTGACTCAAATTATAATGCTTCACACAATGGCCTGATACAGATGTAATCCACAAACACTGGTTTGCTGTTACAAGCTTCAAGATTGCACATGAAAGGAGGATATTTAAAACTTTAACTCCTGTTGTTCATTGTGTACTTAAGACTTCTAAAAAGCTGCTGAGAATATCCCATGCCAAAGACTCCTGGGTAGACTTAGCAAACAAGGGGTAAGGGAAGAGACCCTCTAATGGATCATTAACAAGGAACAGAAAACAGAAAGTCCTCTGTGGAAGGATATAGAAAGTGGAGTCCCTCCAAGGATTGTTATTGGGACCTATGCTTTTTAACTCATTCATATATGTATGAGCTAGAGTTAGAGGTGAGCAATGCGTTGGCCAAGTTTGCTGATGCCAAATTGTTCAGGATGGTTAAAACAAAGAAAGACAGTAAAGAGCTCCAAAAGTATCTGTCCAAACTGAGTAAATGGACAGTAAAATGGCACATATAATTCAGTGAAAGCAAATGTTAAGAGATGCATGTTTTTTGGAAGGGGGGGCGGAATCCTAATTTCACATATGAACTGTCAGTGACTGACCAGGAATGAGACATTGGCATCATAGTGGATAGCTCAATGAAGATGTCAATTCGGTATGTGGCAGCTGCAGACAAAGGTGAATTCCACATGCTGGATCATGCAGAAAGAGATTGAGCAATAAAACTCCCAGTGTTATAATGCCACTACACAAACTAGGGTGCAAGAGCACTTGGAATACTGGGTATAGTACTAATCACCTCACCTCAAAAAGAAATTTGTAGAGCTGGAAAAAGTTCAGGAAAGGGCAAAAGGAATGATCAAGGGGGAAAAGTAACTCCCCTATGAGAAAAGGTTACAAAATTCGGGGCATTTTAGTTTAGAAATAGTGCAAGTAGAGGGGAACCTGATAAAGGTGTACAAGGTTGTACAGAGTGTGGAGAAAGTGGACAGAGGGAGGTTTTTCTCCCTCACATAATACAAAAACAATGAAGCTGAGTACTGGATGATTCAGGACAGACAAAACAAAGCACTTTTTCCCACCCTGCATAGTTGAACAATGAAATTTGGTCCTACAAGATGTAGTGATGATGGCCACCAACTTGAATGCCTTTAGGAGGATTGGAGAAATTCATGGAGGAGAAGAGTATTAATGGCTGCTAGACACAAAGGCTGTGTACTGCTCCCACTGATGGAGGCAATACAAATAACAGTTGCTGGGAAATGCAGATGAGGTTCTGCCTGCAGGGTTCCCCTGGGCATTTGTTTGGCCACTGTGAGAACAGGATGCTGGACTGGGTCCTTCTTTTTGAGGACTTTGAAGGAGGAGGGGAACCCAAACTGATGAGATATACAGAAACTACTGAAGAGAGGGCAATAGGCATTCAAGAGCAGGCTACAATTGTGGAAGTATGGCCAATAATTCCTTAGCTCTGGGTTAGTAGAACTATGTCATCACAAATTTCAGTTACATCTACTCAATAAATCCTATGGATTCGAAAGGACTTGCTCCCAGGTAAGTGTTTGTATAGGATTGCAGATAAAATCTTTCACTAATTCCATGGGGTTTAGGCTTGAATTTGGCTCATGTTTTGAGCAACAGTTGTCTCACATTTCCACATTCTTTCTATACAACTATGTGACTGGAAGCAACATGCAGTCTAAAATGACAAAAGCCAAGAATCTGAACATTCTGCTCAGGCTGCTATGTTCTACATTCTGTGCCATACAGTTTTTCTACCCCTGCTTATTTCACTTCATTAAATTAAGCATACTGAAGCCTAATTGACCAGCTGGGCATGAAACATTTCTCTCATTATGATTTACAGCTCCTAAACAAGGCCTTGTCTTTGCCAGAATACTGTGTCCTAAGACTACAGTTAGATGTGCCAAATACCTCTTTTGAAAAGGAAAAATCTAGCTACAACCTTTTCCTTAAGCGTTTATGGAGGCCACTTACCAATTAGTATCTTGCTTTGAGTGTATTTCTCCAAATGATCCACAGAATAAGAGGCACAACTCGCAGTCTAGGTTCCTGTGTAACAAATAGAGAATTTGTTCTTGTTAAAACTAAGCAGCCTCAAATGAACAAAGCTGCCCTACCACAACTCCTTACCTCTTTGCCCTAACAGTTCTGACAGGTCAACTCTATTCATGTTTATTCAGATGCAAGTCCCACCAAGTTAAATGGGATTTACTACTTGGAATGTATGTTTGTGATTGCAGCTTTAATTTGACAAGCATTTTAACCAGAAATGTGTTTTGCTTTTAAAGTACACTACAGTCCAGAATAGCCAAAGCACATCAGTGTATTAATTACTAAGCCTTTGATTCTATCTCACCATGCTTGCACCATATAGTATAATTGTACTCTTGCATTTTAGAAAATAACACCACTGTTATCTTTTAAGATTATGCCTACAATAGACATATTTTTCCCATGTAGAATATAGTGTACACCAAGAATTTATGAGGTTTGCCTTGAACTATGCTACAGAAATGCTTTTATCAGTATGCTAGCTTTTTTTAATCTTTCAGCATTAAAACCGTAGCTTGCGTATTTACATACAGCATCATATGTCCAATGACAAATCTATGGTAACATTCTACCTTACTGTCCCGGAGTTAGTCTCTAAATCTTCTGTGTGTTTCTCTGGTAAAATACAGTTTTAGGAAGGATGTTCGGGTTGCCTTTTAAATAGAATTGCATCTTCTCAGAATATCTAGAAGTTACATGTGACAGTGTTTTAAGTGGTGGGAAGATGCATTTTGATTTTAGCACACACCTACCATCACCACCTATCCAGATAGAAAACCTGTAATGTGTTGAGATTATAGCTATTTTAGAGTAGTAAGGAGAACTAGATCCATTGCCATATTAAGCAATAGTAAGAAATGGTCACAATCACTTAATGCAGAGGTTTAAAACCTTTTTGAGTCCACAGCTCCCTTAATCAACTACCTTCTTTCTGCAGCACCTCTGTGGGGCTCAGGAGCCCAGTTATGTTACCCCTTGCCTGCAGAGCTACCAGCCTCTCACCCTTTCCCAAACACCCACCCTTGTGTAGTGTTCCCTCAACCTCCTCTCCTCCCCTCCCCTCTCCTTGGGAGTCCTCTGGGCAGTCTCTGAGTCCCCACTGCCCCAAAGAGAGGTGCCTCCTAGAGGCACCATTCGCTTGCGGGGCTTATTGCCAGGGCTGTTGCAATAAACAGCTGTGCAAGCCTTTGGTAGGCAGAGACGTGAAAGGGTATCGGAGGAAGGAGGGAAAGAAAGAGGGACAGAGGCCAGTGTTGCCCGCAGCACCCCTGACCATCATTCAAGGCACTCCAGGGTGCCACGGCACACTGGTTGAAAAGCACTGACTTAATGAACACAACCCATTTGAGAAACTATGGATGACGAGCTATTGACAAGAAAATGAGTAAAGCTTATAATAGGCAGAAGACAGCATTTGGAAATGTGTGATAGTGGGAAAGTGTGTTCACATCTTTGGTGTGAAAAGTATTATTTCATTCTTGGCCCTGATATTTCCACTTGGTATTACTTTTTCCAAATTGTGTGGTTATCAACAACATTTTTAGAGTAGTCATAGTATGTAAATATTTCTGTATACTTTTATAAAGCAGTATACTGTACAGTGGTACCTCAGGTTACATATGCTTCAGGTTACATACACTTCAGGTTACAGACTCCGCTAACCCAGAAATAGTGCTTCAGGTTAAGAACTTTGCTTCAGGGTGAGAACAGAAATCATGCTCCGGCGGCACGGTGGCAGCAGGAGGCCCCATTAGCTAAAGTGGTGCTTCAGGTTAAGAACAGTTTCAGGTTAAGAACGGACCTCCGGAACAAATTAAGTACTTAACCCGAGGTACCACTGTATTTTATTTTGCCAAACTATTCTATTCTTTAGTGAAGTTTATTGTACTTTGAACAGGAAAGTCTGTACTAAATTCCACGGCCTTGGCTTCTAAACCAACTTTACTTTCTGTTGGCTTGCACAATCTCTCTCTAATCTGCAATCCACATGGATTTAGCAACTTTTTTCATATCAGAGATATTCCAAACATACTGCACAATCTTGGGAAGATAGAAGCAGCCGTGCCACATCAGGCCAAAGATTCACCAAGTCAAGCATTCTGTTTCCCACAATCAATAATTGAAAGTAACTGTCCACGCTACACCCCTCCCCCTGCAACTGGCATTCAGTTCCATACCACTTCTGAACTTGGAATATCCATGCAGAGTTCATGACTGATAGTCACTGATAGATTTATCCTTGATGAATTTGTCTAATCCCCTTTTAAATTCATCTAAGTTTTCTGTCATCACCTTATCTTGTGATAGCAAATTCCATAAAATTAATTATGGGATGTGTGAAGAAGTACTTCCTTCTTATGTCCTGAATTTCCTGGCTATCAAGAACATTTGATTAACCTGTGTTTTGATATTATGGGAGAGGGGGGAAACATTGCTCTACCTACTTTCTCTACACCATGCATAATGCTGCTAGTCTCTATTATGTCCCCCTTTAGTTACTTTTCTAAACTAAAAAGTTCTAAAGCTTGTAGACTTTTGCCACAGGGCAAGTGTTTATTTTGACTGCAGTATTCTATGTCTTTCACTAATCTACAATATTCTTTATGAAGTGGGGAAACCAGAGCTGCACACATTATTCCAAGGATTTGTATTAGGGCACTATGAACTTGATCACTCATAATTCCTCACATGGATTTTACATTTTTCACAGCTACCACACACTGGGTTGATGCTTTAAGTTACCTACCACAATCCTAGTATGTTTCCCCTAGTTAGTCACTAGCAGTTCAGAAGCCATCAGTGTATATATGACATTAAGAAGTTTAGGTTAATCAGACACACTGAGCTGCATTTGCCATTTTGTTACCCATTCACTTAGTTTCAAGAAATCCTTTAGGTCTTTGCAGTCTGCTTTGGTTTTCAACACCCTGAGTGATTTGGTTACCTAAAGGCTCACTTCTCACTTCTACATCCAGATCATTTATTATTAAGTAAAAAAGCATCAAATAGGAAGGACCCCACTTCCTATTGCTCTAGATTATGAAAATCATTCCCACTCTCTTGCTGCTGAAGCTGCTACCAACCCATAATAATTCTCATTTCCAATAATTGGTAAGGAGCCTTTGGGGAGAGAAGTCTTTCATTAAAAAGAAAACTGGAACTATACCGTTTCTATTGGGCCACACCTATATACATGTTGATGCCACCAAAGACATATAAAAGGATGGAAACGCAGAACTTCCTTTTGCAGGAGCAAGGAATTTTCTCCTCAGCAAGACTTTTTACTTTATATGCTTAATAATCCTGTACTTAATAATGCTTTCCACCAATTTCCCTGGAACAAAGATTAAACTAACTGGCCTGTCATCCCATACACCTAATCTCTTTAACAATTATTACTAGTTTTACATCATGTATTTTCCAGTTCTTCAATCCAAATACTATCCTTAGGGACAGGCTGCTTATTTTTGTTACAATATACATTTTAAATCTGAATTCTTTAAGAATTCTTGCCTAGATTCCATCTAGATAGATGACTTGATAATTTATCAGTGAACTCTAAAACTTTTTCTCATCTCTTGGACTCATCTTTCAGGCATCCATCTTAAAACAAAACAAACAAACAAACAAACCCCAGATCCAAGCACATCTATGTCCTACATTTTCTACAGTAAAGAGTTGCCAAAATTTTGATTCAGCTTCTCTGCAGTCTCCACATCCCCCTTTGCCACTCATTTTATCGTCTCATGTTTAATTGCCTCTCTAGCTAGTTTCCTATTTCTGATACAATTAAAGAGATCTGTATCGCTGATTTGATATTTTTAGCCATATACTCTTCAAATTCTTTTTTCACTTGCAGCGTCTTGCTATCTTGCATATGTTGTGCCAGATCTTGGGCTCTTTCTTCTCATTTGGACAAGAATTCTATTTCTGAAGACAACCTTGCTGTTTATAGCTTCTTTTAATTTACTTCTTAACCATGCTGGCATCTCCTTGGATTTATAGGTACTTTTCCTGCTCTTTGATATACATTCTAGCTAAGCTTCTATTTAAATAACCTTCAATAACCTTTCACTCATGGAGGAAGTTGACTCTCCCCTTTCCACTTCCTTGTAACTAAATCCATCATTTTCTTTTTAAAATAAAATGGCCCCTTTGAAATCAATAGTAGCCATGCTGGACTTTCTTTTCCACTCAACTGATGGCAACCCAGTTTCCAGTCAGTTCAACATTTACATCTCACACCTGAGAAGTGAAATGAACATTTCTGTACAAGAAGACTCTGCTTTATCCTGTCTCAGGGATTGATTCAGGAATTATCCACCTACAAAGGCAAGGATGCCCATGATAAACCCTCAGGTTTAGTACTTTTTATTCTCTCAATTCTGCATAACAATGCCCCAAACTTATTCTGTACAGAACACTGTCTCACATCATATGTAACTGATACATAGAAAAGACTTTACAACCTGAAAGAAGAGACAATGCATGTACTTTTGTAAACCAAGAAAATATAACAAGCAAACAAACAAACTGCCCAAGAGTTGCCACTAATGCCAGTACAGTGGTGCCCCGCAAGACGAATGCCTCGCAAGACGGAAAACCCGCTAGACGAAAGGGTTTTCCGTTTGCGATGCGCTTCGCAAGACGAATTTCCCTATGGGCTTGCTTTGCAAGACAAAAACGTCTTGCGAGTCTCGCCATTTCCCCCCCGCTTTCCCCCCCCTTTTTCAAAGCCGCTAAGCCACTAATAGCCTTTTAGCAGCTTAGCCGCTAATCCTTTAATAGCCGCTAAGCCGCTAAATCGCTAATAGCGCTAATCCTCTTAGCCGCTAATGGGGTTGCTTCGCAAGACGAAAAAACCGCTAGACGAAGAGAATCGCGGAACGGATTCTTTTCGTCTTGCGAGGCACCACTGTATCTTCCTAGTGTATTGACAATACTGCGCTATTCAGCTGAAGCAGCCTATGAACTGGACTGGTCTACTGACTTAACAGACTGAACAAGCTTCCCAGACTCTTCAACCCATTGATTTCCAAGGCAAGAACATTGGCATTTGTATTTTTTGAAACTGATCAATAAGCTCTCAGCTTCTCCTTACACATTTTCTTGGCCCTTAGAGCAGTGTACTAAAAGCACTAACATTTAGACAGGTGCTCCACAGCTAACTAAATACTAGCCAGGCTTAACACAAACAGCAACCTAATCCCGCCACTTTACTGTTACTCTTTCATATAAATCAACTGCCCCACTCAGAGGCAGAGATGGTAATATGGCATCGTGGGCAAGGACAAAATTTGTCCCCCTTCCCATAGCTATTATTTTCATAATTATTATTTTGCTTCTCCTCAGCTTGGTGCCCTGTGCAAGGAACCACCCACAATGCCCTAAATCTGGCGATGTCCTCCAATTTTAACCAAACTATCCTGTTCCATTTCAATGCGCCCATAAGCAACTGTGTCCAAGGAAAATGTTTACATGAACTTAAGAAGCTAAAAACCTATCAAGTCCAGTATCCTGGTCTCACAGTGGCATATCACATGGTCTCTGATGATAATTTCAAACACAGCTCTGTGTAAGACACACTTGTCCTTGGTTTCTAAGTGACTTCAAATCAAGCAGCTGAAAGACTCTGCCCTTATCTGTGTATTTTCTGCATATTCACATATGCCTCAGCAACACCTGTGCAACCTCCAGAACTTCTAGTTGCACAAGTGTAAAACTGCCTATTATTTAATCAGAAATTAATATGAACTGGAATGGGTCACCAATCAACCTAGTCCTATGCACAATTTATTAAATTTAGTGAGACTTCTCACACAAGTTGTTACAGGTGTACTTCATTTTCCCACCTTAGAAGCAAGCAAGAAATGATACAACTTGCCACTACAATTTGAACCACTTTTAATGGAAGAATTTAAGCAAGCTTCTAAAAAAAGCACAAAACTTTCTAGCTGGACTATCTGCCTATCCTTGGTTACACGGCTTGGGGAGTGGTTGCACTTGCAAGCTACTGATTTGGGATTTTGTAGTGCCCCCAGTCCGCCTTTAGCCACGTTTGCTTAGCCAGCGTCACATTTTGCTGGCTTTCCCTTCATGAATTCTTCCTTTCCTAATTCCGTCGCTATTTTTTAAAAAAGGGAGTGGTGACAATCAATGAAGCCCCACCAATAAACTGGAGACAAGAAACAAGCGCCAGGCTCAGCCAGCCCAGTACCAGATGTCTGCTTTTCACCGCAGCACAGAAAAAGCGGGCGAGGAACTGCACGGCTGGAGCCTCGAGTCCTAAGCCTGATGGACAGCTTAACAGGCATCAAAGCCCTTTGACGTAGGGTGTTTTGCATCTATCTAGCAGAGACTGAAGGATGGCTAGCCCCACCGGCTCCTCCCGAAAACACAGGGCTGCACAAGTCACCAAGCCATTACTTCCAGCCTGCTGAAGACTCCAAAGCCCACCTTTTGCAACGGAGGGTTGCCATTCTTACTGAAACCACTTACCCCGCCTTAGTTTTGTTGGCTTCAGAGAAGCTAAGGGAAGTAGGTGGTTTGTTCCCTTTCAACTACTTGGTGGGGGGAGGGGGAGGAATGGAGTGGATTAGAAATTAAGCACCATGGGTGGGGCTGGGGCAACCCTGTGAACGCAAACAGCTTCCCGGATACTTTTATCGTGATGGGCAATATCTATGCAGAAAACACGTCAGCTGTACCCGATCAAACCGCGCAGATCACTCTTCACCCCCTGGTGGCCCAGGAACGTCTTACAGCCTTATTTTGGGGGCAGCGCCCTCTCCTCTCCTCTCCTCCCCGCCCAACTCCCTTCCTCCTCGGTGTCACTCACGTTGCTCGGCAGAGAGATTGCGTCCCGGGGAGATGCACGCATGCTGCGGAGCTGGGTTGAAAGAATGCAATCCTCCAACTCTGCTTTGCCAATCACCCACATTCCCGAAAGGGCAGCGGCAGCAGCAGCCCCTCCCGTGGTGGATAGCTTATGGAAAAGAGCAGGGATTTGGAGGACAGGGCGTCCTTCTGCTTAGGCTACTCACTCTCGTCTTCGAGGCTGTTGCTGCAGCTCCAAACGCCGCTTGCCTGGAGACAAGGGAATGCATCTTTTACAAGTATACTGCGGGCCCAAGTTCGGGCTCACTCCAATGCAACAGATTTTAATAGATCCTATAGACTAGTCAGATCAGCAATTGAAACTGCCGGTTGTTCAGAAAACCCCAACCACCTCCGTGCAATTCATCCGCCCCTTATTGCGCTTGACCTGCACGCTTAACCGCCCAGTCGCCAAATCCCGCCAATCACACAGCACTGCGGCGACACCTGGAGGTCGAGCTAAGAAGCTTAATGAAACACAATTCAAGGAGGAGCCCAGTTGTTGCTGTTGTTTAAAAAAATCAATTTGTTAGCAAGAGGTTTGTCAGAGAAAGGCAAATAAAATTAGAGAAGAATGGTCACACTTTCCAGAGATATATTTTGAAAGCTAACATTCCATTTCTCTGTGTGGGGTAGACAGTGTGCAACCTTTCACCTGTACTTAGCTGCAATCTATTTTAATTATATATTTATATCTGTTGGCTTTACTACTACTACTACTACTACTACTACTACTACTACTACTACTAATTAATTCATTTTACCCCAGCCTTCCTCAGCTGTAGTCTAGGCTGGCTCACAGAAATAAAATCTTTTAAAATAAGAATTAAAAATTACAATCCAAAGTAACATAAAATACAATGCAGCAATAACAGTCATCAATGAAATTAAATCAATTCCAGAAGGATCCAGAAATAGTGCAGGAGACTGCCTGATCTCAACAAGGAGTGAGCTCCATGCTGGTTCTGATGAGAATGTGGTGTGCAGAGCCTATATGTATGTAGTATGGAATCAAGGTTTGCACCTGCCTGCACAGCTTGTCCTAGCAGACAGTCTCACACTGGATTTGATGAAGACCTAAATGTAAAGTCCAATGTTTGTAGGCCTGAGGATCCTGATTGTGTCCCTGATTTTTAAATTTATTTTTGGGTTAGGCTTTTTTCATGATTCCAAACCCTTCTCCAGTTCAAAATTGGGGACTGGCTGGCTGGAGAGACTCAGATTTCGTTTGTTCCTTATATATCAATATTGCATTTGTATTCATTCCACCTTTCCTCTAGGGAGCTCAAGGTGCCATTTTCTCCATCTTAATCCTGTGATGGAGGTTAGGCAGAGAGACAGCAATTGGGCCCAAGTCAGACAATGAGGTTGTGGCTGATTTTAACTTTGGTCTTTCAAGTCCACTTAATATCCCTTCACCTTATTCCTCATTCTGGAAAATAGATGTAGAAGTGAATAAACTAAGGAGGGGTATAATCTATTCCTATAAGTCTGGAAACTCATGTATTCTCTTGCTAACAGTCCTGTTTAGCACCTTTAATATTAACCAGTTCAGGCTGCAATCGTGTCATAGGGAGCAATCCCCATAGAATCCAGTGGGGCTTACTTTCATTTAATGTACAGCCTCTTTACCATCAACCCACATTAGAAATGGGATCCCTTCTTAACCAAAGCAAGACACTTTTCAGTTTAGCTATTTGTCAAATTGCAATGCTTCCATGTGCTAAGCAGCTTTACAGGGGAGGATGGGGAGAAAACCAGAATAACTTGGCCAGACCCCCCCCTTACTGCTCATTGGCTACCAGTTCTAGTGGGCACCAGCACCACTGCACAAATCCCAGTTATTATCCACTTTGGGGTCCCTGTGCTAGCTAATTGTTAAAAATAACAGCAGCAAACATATATGGCCAAACTTGCCTAGTTTGGTCCTTAAAGACATTTACTCTTTTAAATAATCCAATATTCTCTTTGAACACCATTTCATGTTAGCATTGTGGCGATACAAAATATGTTTGGTTCACTGTTGCCATATTGTGTTAGTTATTAAGTAGTGCCCTAATTTAGAACCATTTTAACAAGACACAGACAGTAATTGTCTCCTACATAGTAGCGACAAACCTAGGGGCACATAATTGATCTCTAGACCCAGTTATTTTGGAGCAGCCAATTCTTCTCACTTAAAAATTGGTTAGATGCAATGTATGCCTACAAATGGATGATGCAGAAAGCATTCAAGTTGTTTAAAAGAAACAAGCCTAAAGCAGCAGTAGTCCTCCAAGGGTAATTTAACTCACAAGGTCCAAGTGATGATTGATTTTGCTATATAAAAATGTTAGTTAAGGTGAAGAATAAAACTGAGATTTACAGTGGTGCCCCCCCCCCCCAATAACTACTACAGATATCACATGGTGTATTGATTTGCTTGGTGCTTGCATTTCAGGAACTTTGGGAAGCAGAGTTTAGGAATTGAAGTATAAATTGCAATAGCTATGCTGCGACATTACAAATTTATAAGATCAATTATCACTAATGTTTATGGCATATCATTTACTGGAAGGTGCCAAATACTTGATGCTGATCAGCATTAAACATTAAATTTAATAACTCTTTTATAGTTGCTTTGCAACTGGAGCTTGCTGTTGTCTGTTCCTTACAGCAAAGTCTTTTCTGCTTTTTCTTAAGAAATAATAGTATGAGACCTGAACAAATATGACTATAAGGCACAGCATGTTTTACCTAGGTTATGTCTCAGGACATACCAGAAAGTAACAGGAATAGCAATCTGGTTGTCATTGGTATTAATTACTAGACTCCCACTTCCATTGTTACAAGTAAGTAATTACTGCATTAAATACAAATGGACATCACAAGACACACTGCCCATTTGTTCTGTTTATGTGAAGCAGCAAGCTGGAGCAATTCCCTGCACAAATATCTAATTGCAACACAGTACTCTGCAATGTCACTTTCATTGAAGAGGCAGGGTAATTTTTCTCTCTGAAACAGGTCTATTTGTAAAGGAAGGATCTCAGCCAAATGTTGTAAATGGCAGATTGGATGTTTTACCCAGTAATCCATTTATACAAGGAGAAAGCTGAATCTTCTGCTTCAAGCACAGAGCTGCAGTGCTTTCTCACAGGTATCGTGGGGATCTCATTTGCTAGTAGCAGAATACTAACAAGCATATAGACTCTGCCCCTTGCCTTGGATACCATCCTAGAACTACAATGCAAATCCTTGCATGCACACTTCAATTTATTATAAACAAAAAGCATTAAAAGGTATAACTGAAATCAAAGCTTGAGACAGATCCTGTAGCATTTTAATTACTCATTTTGCAGTATTTTAACCATATTTTGTGTTCAATTAACAGAATTTTTTTAGGTTAAAGAGAGTATATGGCATGTTATCTGCCAAACAGCAAAGGGATTAACTGTGCAGAGGCCATTAAAATACTCCAAAGAGGATCAAAGTGATTTATGACTGAGAAATCAGAAACTAGGAACATAAATAGCCGAGAAATCAGACTGACAACTGCTTTTAAAAAAATCAGGAATCAACTGGTTGATAGGCCTGTGTGATGTATCAATACGTTGCTCAAAACCAGTATGAGGGCCAGACCTCAATGAAGTTTAAACGAGCTGCTTGCCCACGCAGGCAGTCGAGGGAGGAACAAGCTACACTGGCCCTGGCAAGGTGATGTCTCTGCTTTTTAAGATGCTGTCTAGGTTTGCCATTGCTTTTCTCCCAAGAAGCAGGCGTCTTCTAATTTCATGACTGCTGTCGTCATCTGCAGTGATCATGGAACCCAGAAAGTAAAATCAGTGTTTGGACTTAGAAGTAAAGCAATGGAATATATGAGATCTGTTTCAACACTCTTAATAATATAGAAGCAAACATTTTATTGATGAAGATTTAGATTCCTAGAGCTACTTTAGGTGTAATAACTGTAATCCCCCCTTCCCCTTGAGCAGCAGACCCCATGTCAGGGCTAGTTCTACCAACAGGCAGAGGGAGGCAGTTTCTTGGGGGCACTGCCTCTCAAATAGCTGATTAAGGGTACAGTGGTACCTCTGGTTAAGAACTTAATTCATTCTGGAGGTCTGTTCTTAACCTGAAACTGTTCTTAACCTGAGGTACCACTTAGCTAATGGGGCCTCCCGCCACCGCCGCACGATTTCTGTTCTCATCCTGAAGCAAAGTTCTTAACCCGAGGTACTATTTCTGGGTTAGCGAAGTCTGTAAACTGAAGCGTATGTAACCCGAGGTACCACTGTATAGTGAAAAGGGGTTGGGAACATAGTGGGACATGATGATTCTGATCCTACCTGCAGGACTGTTTCCTAAATATGGAACTTGGAAAATTGCTATGGGTTCTATGGTATCCTCCAGGCATTTTACCATCTACATGAAACTACTTGAGGAAGCTGACTAACACCAAATAAGACCATTGGTCCATCTAGGCAGCAGTGCTGGCTGCTTTTGTAGGAGCTACCACTAAGACCTTTCCCAGGTAATCCTGCCACACATTTCAGATGTGAACTTGGAGAAGGGTCTTTAATGAAGATCTTAGTGTACCAGGGGTACACTGTGAAAACAAACAAACCTTTGCTACTAGATAATGGGACCTTTGTTTATAAAACTCGATAATCCAAGATGGTGTTGGATTATTGCAGCTCCCAAACAAGTGCCTAGAAGAGTAGGCTGGTCCTTCAGAATAGAGAAACTGATTATCTCTAGATACAATGACTAATAGAACTGGACCTAGTTCCTTTCCTTTCCATTCCATTCCCATTTTGCTTTCAGCAGTCATCTGCTCAAAACAAACATTTCCATTATTTAGTGCACACACACACACATGCACGTATACAAATATGCACACTCTAAATGACTATAGTGACCGGTGATTTTAAAAAGCTGTACCTTAAACAAGAGCTGTAGTAACTTTTCAAACAATTTTTGTTGCTGGTAACAGTTCTGACCTCTGACAACCTCTTGCCACCACTAACTGTCATCTCTTGACTAGACAGGAAAGGTTTCCTAGGCGAGCATTGTTTATACAGCCATTGTGACACAATTGCTAGCTTCAGGGCATTTTAGGATGAGTTTCTGTGTTTAAGAGCTTACAGCCTTTCTCAACCTGTGGGTCCCCAGATGTTGTTGAACTACAACTTCCATCACCCCTAGCTAGCAAGGCCAGAGCTCAGGGATGATGGAAGTTGTAGTCCAACAACATCTGGGAACCCACATCTTGAGAACCGCTGGAAGCAGAGCCCATGAAAGGTAATATTAGCCCCTGAGGGATTTAATATATCTATTTGTGAATTCAATTATAGCTTTCAGCTTCTGCATGTCTGTCATAGAGATGAAGGAGTTATCAAAGCACAGAACATGTAGATGTGCAAAAACTTATTCCTTGCCAACTAGGCTGGGCAAGGCAAAGGCTTCCACATGGGTTCCATTGTGCCCAGCGAAGTTCAGGGATTCAAATCTTCTTTGGATATGGTGCTGTGTTCTTGGCCTCATTTTATCCATTTTGTTTACCACATGTTGCTGCCCAAGGATGTGGAGAAACTGCTTGCTATTGTTCAGCCATCCATATGTACTCAGATACTTTCCCCATGTTGAATCCTCTCAGAAAATATGGTTCCCAGTCATCTGAAGGGTTTTGTGGTGAGTCCATTATTGAAGCCCTCACCTTGGGACAAAATTCATGGTGTTTTGTCATCTTTACTGGCCATGCTCAGAATTACATAACTGTGACTTCCAGTGTCCACTAAAGAACATATCAATTAAACATGCACCTTTTGCTTGCAAGCGGCACAAAAGTCTCAAAAGATGACATAATAATATCAAAACAATTTATTTCCATTTTTAAAATAAGAATCACCTTGTTTACAATTATACTGATTTGTTTAAAAGTTTCATTTTAGATGAGTTGGAAGGTGGAATGATGGACAGGGCTTTACGAAGTTGCCCTTTTGGGCACAATTATCTTTTCCTTTTTAGATATAAAATTATATTAAGTATAAAAATATAAACATAAATTTGTTTATTTAAATAATTCTGAGTAGGGTAAGCAACACATTTAATACACAAAATAGGGCTTGTGGTGTAGCAGATGATGTCACACAAGGACTTGGGAGACCAGGGTTCAAGTCTCACTCGGGGGAAATTAATAAATTAAATTAAATATTATTTTCCAATAAATTCTGCCAAGAGATGTTCCCCTTGTGTCTTTGCATCCTCTCCAAGATATGAAGGGAGAAAATAAAGTAGCAAAATGTTTCAATTAGCAGCCAAAGCCAATAACCAATTGTGCCGCAGCGAGTTTTATCCAATCCTCCCCCCAGGAAAAAACCTAATTAATTGGTGGCAGGACAGAGGACAGGAAAAATAATGCCTAGCTGTGGCCACACAGATATTGTAGACTATGAGAGAGCAAGATCTTGAAAGCCTTCAAATAAAGACACATAAAGATATATTCCATTAAGCATTATATGCATGTAAGTACAAGCAAAGCATTCTCAATAATAAATAAATAAAATCATGAAAATGCAGACTTAAGTATAAAGGGTAACTGAATAAATAGGGACATGTGGTTAAATTAATTATTGTTAATGCTACACATGATTGTGTTAAAACACTAAGTATGAGCTGAATTGTAAAAGGGTTAAGTGAGTGGTGGAAAGGACTTTGTTCAATGATGTTATTTAAAACTGAGCATGCATTTTCACTGTATTTTATTTTTACAAAGTTTAAAATTTAGTGAGGGAAATCCAGAGATTTTCTAACTAATGCATATCGGAACCAAAAATTCCAGCAGAGGTCAGTATATATACACAGTACTACATAACTCAATGGTCTCCTTTTGATAATGTGCTCTATAGGAAATCTTCAGTATCAGAAGAAATGCAAGGACACAGATTATAATACAGTACTGAAAAGCTCTACAGTGAAAGAAAACTCCCCCCCCCCCTTTTATCTTTTTGGTGGAAAGGTGCATTTCGAAATCCAAAGGATTCATGATGCTATGTAAAGGGGTGGTTACTTTTTAAAAAGCCTCAGGCAATAAACCAACACTATAAGTGAATATTTTTTTCACCATTTTATTAGAATGATGCTTAATAGTTGTACGGTAGAACCTTGGTTGCTGAACATAATCCATTCCGGAAGACAGTTCGACTTCCCAAACGTTCGACAACTGAGGCGTAATTACTGGTTGGCAAATTCCTTTTAAAAAATGGAGAAACGTGCCCTGGAAGCTGTTTGAAACAAGTTTTGGTTGCCTATGAAACCTAGAGATGACTTGGGACAAAAAAGAGCTGCACTTTAGGAGCCTGGCTATTTCTTCAGGATGAAGATGATGAAGAAGTAGACCCTTAAAAAGGCTCCTTTTGGAGGAACCAGTTCTGTGTTCAGCTGTACAGGGTTAGTGGACTGAAGTAGTGGGGCATTACAATAAGGGGCAACCACTAGATTAAAGTTAGAGGAGATCTGATCATTACTGTGCTGAAAATCCATTGCAGCTGGAGTAGGCTGAAGGGTGGGGGGACACCATAAGTTGTTCTGGCTGCACTGAGAACTGTGTATCCATAGGCTGCTGACTAGTAACCCCTTAAACAGGGACCCAACCACCCTCCCCATCCACAGGAGCTGAAAGGACCACTGATGCCTTACCAATGTATTGGGCCCTTCTGACATCTGGTGGTATTGGGCCCTTCTGACATCAGTAGGAGCTCTACACTTCTGCTAGTGAGTGCTCTGGGTATATCGCTGCTGCTACTCCAACTGCTTAATCTTTTTTGTGGCCTTGCGGCTGTTGCTCTCTCCAGGACACCTATTGCCACTGAGGCAGGGTCCTCGGAAGCCATCTCTGTTGCATTTATGTGTCCAGCTAGTATGCAGGTCTAGCATACAAGTAACATGTCTAAGATGTAGTAAACTCAACGGTTGTAAAGGAGGAAAGGCATAAAAATTGATGCAGTAAGGGGCTGACTGTTCAGAACCCCGTCATACAGCTGATCAAAAGATTGGGATGGAGAACTACTGCTCCAGTGCTTCAGAATGTAGCATTAGATCCATCTCCCTTGGAAAGCAACATTGGAAACTCAAGTGAAGAGGGCAGGGCAAACACAACGATCTTTTCTTAAGAGAGAGGCAGAGATCAGGAGAGTGTGCAGGAAGGCAACAAGATGGTGACTGGGGAAAAGCTAAAATGGCGACCAGAACAACAAGACGAACGACAAAATATCAAGAAACAAGCCTGAAGAAGAAATGCCCGAGAAAAAACACAGCAAAGATACAGAATTGAAGACAGATACGTGATTGCATTCGCAAAGGCAGAACAGGTTATGGGAGTCGCCTGCATCCCAGTACGTTGTGCCTGCCCTTGACTGCTTGGTGGGATCACAGAACCCAACCTGACCCTGATAGGCTTAATCCCACCATGGGAAATAGTGGAGGTTGTTATAATCTCCTCCTCCTATATTACCATGTTTGTGCACAGGTACAAGTGGACAATATCACACAGCATGGCAGCCACATGTCCACTCACCACCACCATCATATTGGAGTTTCTGTTTAAACAAGCAATGCCTTCAAGCAGTCTTGGCTAGTTTTCTATTAAGGGGCAGGAGGCTGAACTATATGACATTGGGGAACCCTTCCAGGTCCTATCTTGTATGCTTCTATAATGATAGAAATAGAGAAACATGAGTCCCAGGAATAGGAAATTGCCTAAGGTTGCTAAAACTGTCATATGATTCCAAGTGGCCCAGTTGAAGTGGGTTATGTTCTGAAGGTAGATAGTTTACACAACTCTTTCAGCAAGTGCCAGTTGACACTGGGATATTAAAATACAACTATCATAGTAACAGCCATGCAAACTTGCTTCTTTTTATTAGTAACATTCACCTTGTTTTCAATTTATTATTATTATTATTATTATTATTATTATTATTATTATTATTATTATTATTATTATTACCCTGCCCATCTGGCTGGGTTGCCTAGCCACTCAGGGTGGCTTCCAACACATATAAAAACATAATAAAACGTCAAACATTTAAAATTTCCCTATAAGTAAAATGACATCATATAAAACCAGGAATGGCAGCACCAATAAAGCATGAATTGTCCCGATTGCATGATTAACCTATTATAGTGGCACTGGAAATTATAGGCAACATAGCTTGACTGACTTGCTGCATGTGGTCTGTTTAGGACACTGTTGCAGTAACATTAGCACATATATCTTTACAACTAAGATGTAACTGTCATAATTTTTAAAAGTAAATGAATGATAAAGTGTTAAGTGTGGCCATGATGATTCCCATCCAAAGTCTTTTGCTGGCATCAGAAAGTTGGCTGAACATGGACCTTTTTCAGTGAAAATATTAGCTCGGATATTAACGTCAGCATACTCACATTTTTTCCAGCATTTTATTACAATGATGCTTAATATTTGTACATTTGTTTCCACTGTAAATCTTGTTTCTTTTTAGACATTGTGTAACACTTCCTCTAGTTAAAAACCTGGCACACAAAGACGACAAGGACCAAAATCTAATTTATAAATTGTTATGTTTAAATCACTTTGACTTTTACAAAGTTATATAAATCTGAAGGACATTTTAAAGCATTTTAATCCTTCCACAATTCTCAATATACTATAAGCAATGAATGAGATATAAATGCATGTACGCATATTTCTATACTAAGAAGATAATAAAAGATGGAGAGGATGCTGTAGGGTTCTCATTGAGTCCCAATACTCCCAATACTCTTGGGAGTATGGCATGAATAGAATTTGCTTGTGGAATGGCTACTGTGATCAACTAGGAGAGCAATGAATTTGTGCACAAAATGCTTTAGAATATAAGAATTGATGTGTTAGGTCAGGCCAACTGTCTTATTTAGCGCAGCAATCTTGTCTTCTCTTGGTGGCAAACAGTAGGTTACCTCTCCCTACCTGCGAATTGGCTGAGATTATGGGAGAAGAAAATGATGTTGAGGGGAAAACAAAGGGAAGAAAAGGGGGTTTAATGTAGCCTCCTAAAATTTGAAAATGGTAAGTTTCAGTTTCTGAGAGCATTCCACCCTTTCCCACATCCATTTTGCATCCTTTCTTTCAAGCTAAAATTTGGTGCAACATTGATCATAGTATTTGTGTTTGAATGTGAATATTTTTCTGTCGAGTGCACAATTTTACTGAGAGAGATTATAGGTGACACATGATGTAGCAAGTGGTATGTGAGAAAGAGTTTTAGCAGACTACAAACATAGTAAGCAGTGTGATGCAGCAACTACAAAGACTATGAGAAAAGATTCTAGACTGCGGCAATAGACTTATAGAAACCAGATCATGAAAAGTACAGCTGTTGAAAGTGTGGGATATAACTTCTGAGAAAGGTTTGCATGGTGTTAAAGCAGACAGTGTATGGAACCTTCATTTTCCTAAACTGTTTCTGTGTCCTTTGATCTCTATGCTGACCCTTTCTTCAAAATCTTAGACTGATACTCTTAAGCTTGCATGTTTTTGCTTCCGTTTCCCCTCCCACTTTTTTTTTTTTACCTTATTCAGAGACATCATTTTGAAACTCTCTCTGCTGAAAATAGACGCTTACCTCTTTCTCTGTGTGGGCAGCAGTTGCGGGCTCTCATGCTTGGTCACCATCCCCAGGCAGTGAGAACAGAGTGCACATGGCTGGGTGGCCTTTGGGGGAATTTCCCCTGGCCCCCTGGCTTGAGTTGCCGCCAGATGCTGCACCCCAAATTAGCCAATGAGTCGCCTTTCGGGGGGTGATGTGCCTTGCAGGCTGAGAGGGTATTGGCTGCATGCATGTCCTCGCAGCCAGTGAGGCACAAAAGCTGGCAGCACCATCCTGCCTCAGCGCAGTTGGCACTGACCCGGGTTTGGGGCAGCACTGTGACTCAGCCCACAACAAAGGAATAAACAAACCAAGGGACATAGCTCCTTTGAACTCCAACTTAGTTAGTTAAAACTAGAGAATTCTTTACCACCCAAGTATGTATTTCCAATAATAAACCTCTTTCTTATTTTTCCAGCTCTCTCCTAACAAGGATTCACAAGCTGAAAGCCTCCAAGCTGTGCAGTAACTTTGCATATCAGTCAACAACCACTCTATTCTGCTTTGGTGAAGCATCAAGAGTACTATGTCCAGTCCTGGGCATTACAGTTTAAGAAGGATACTGACAAACTGGAACAACTCCAGAGGCAAGCAACAAGGATGGTGGAAAAACTGGAGACCAAGCCATATGAGAAAAGATTTCTTCTCAACCTTTTGGAAGCAAGGGCAATTACTGATTTGGGGAAGAACTGACTAGGTGGATAATCAAAAATTTATCACAATTTCACTCTACATAATTTCATCGATAAACATGTTATTAGTAAGAAAATGTATTTTATGCTTATAAAGTAGACATTATGAAATGTATTTTATGCTTATAAATAACTTAAGGCCACTGGTTTCAGTGGGTCAGCTCTACATACTCATAGCCTGACACATAACACATATCACCCCATGTGAACAAATGGTAATATTTATATTAGTAATGATTTTTATCCTACAAAATTTGAGAGTCAGATTAGAAAGGCATGGAAAACATGGGCCTTCTCAAAATCAATTATTAAAGACTAAAGTGATAATCCTTGGTAGGAAACTGCTCTTTTCACAAATGATAATTAGGTAAAATTGATGCATAGGTCGATCAACTGTGGTCACTTCCCTCCATATCGAGGTCAAGGGATGAGGGATAGGAAATAGATGGCTGCCTCTAAAAGTGGTGTAGGATTTGTAATCTGCAATTTTGTTTCCACTAATGGACCAGGCCCAGTTCAAGGTATTAGTAATGGTGTACAAAGCCCAATACAACCTAGCAAAATACTTAAAGGCACACTACCTTTGATACTTTCAGATATCTGCAGGTAAGTCCTGCTCATGGTGCTGTTGATGGGCACGGCACTGGCATGGGTCATGGCATTCTTGGCAATGGTTCACAATGTCTGGAACACATTCCTGACGGACATCAGAATTTCCCCTGCATTGCTGACATTTAGTTGCCATATTTATTTCCCCAGACTTTTTACTGCCTGATGCTGTTTTGAAGGTTGTTATTGATTTTCTGTAATTTTAAATATTTTCAATGGTATCTACTATATGCTGGGCTGTGATTATAATATAATAAAATAAAATGTACATTTGGATGCAAGCATTCTTTAGTTCTTACAGACTCTGAATGTCATCTCAGAAATGGGATGCTCAGCAGTGAATTATGTTGTCCACCAGTGTTTGAGCAGAGATGCACCTAACTGCCAATTGTTAGTTGGAAACCAAGGACAGGAGATGATCCGATCCTCATGTCTTTGTGGTCCATGACTCACTTAACTCACACCTATTTCTATCAAATTGTGCTACTCGTGCTGCCCAACAGGCGCAACTGCATCTTGCATGACCTATTTGAGCTACATACAGATTAAAGTTCTCTTTGTGGGAGATTCTGAGGTCCTTATCTTATTCTGCTGGGGCTTGGAACCTGTGAAAAAGTAGTAATGAATACCAGAGCCTCTTCCTGAACATGTATGAAGTAGGACCCTGGGCAGTTCCCAGCAATTCCTGCTAGCTGAGTTTGGGATGATGTTTCAGCAAAGGCTTAAATCAAGAATGGTGAATCTGTGGGCCTTCTTGATGTCATTGGATTCCAACTCCCCTCACCCACAAGCAGAATGGCCAATGGTGAGAGATTTAATTTAATTTTGTGTATTGCTTATATCCCATGTTTCCTTACTAGGGAAAGCCCAAAGTGTTAAACAGAAAAATAAACACAAAATATTACAATAATCAATAACCATGCCCCCATGTAAAGATGTTTTATTTGAGGTTTTAGAAGGTCACATGCCGGGAGGGGGTGGGGGGAGGTGGGATTCAAGAGTAACAATGAATTCTGAATAAACCAGAAGATATAAATTCAATGGGTTAAATCCCAAGAAAACAAGCTGAAGTATTAATGAAATGATCCAGAGAAACAATGCTAGGAGCAGAATGATATCACAAAACCATTTCTCCTCAAATTACTGGGCCAATTTATCAAATTATTGGTGGAAATGGTGTTTCTTCCCAGCCCTAATTGCAGCTATTTGCACCTTGATCCTAAATCTGTTCACCTCAATCAAGGAAAGATGATGTGAATGTTGAAGCAGGATCCTGTGTATGATGATACTATTCAAACTTTCAAAAGTGTGTTCCACAGGGTAACTGCTTGGTTTCAGAGTTATGTCAGCATATGCATCACTGTTTGGATTGGGCAGAAATACTGAATCTAGTCCTCCACACTGCCACCCCTAAACAGGTGACTGGTGTGCTGTTAAAGGATACCACACAAGCCAGCTGTCCTGGATATATGCACAAGGAGATTCCTTCTCAACAGTACATATCTTGTCTACTACTGCACTCAATGACCTGTGTAGAGTGGTCATTATGTATTTGTTCCCTGTAATGTATTTAGTATTAGGATGTAAATGAGATTCTATCTCCTTAATTACTTATACCACCTGAACTCAAACATAATCAAATTAATAAAACATGCATATGTAGACTGGTTAAGATTTTGGTTTTAAATTCTTAGCTATTGTCTTTTCAGTGGTGTATTTCACATTTCATTTTTAAAAATCCATATTGTTAAATAAAATATTTAAGAACAATTTTAATTTATAATAGTGACAGTCTTTACACTTATTAAATGTTTTCTTTTTCAATTATTGGCTAGCCTTTTTAGATATGGGAAGGATACATAGACTGATTCACAATAAAAGCAGCAGCTGATTCACATTTAAGAATGGTAATACTATCTTTTGATACTGCTGGCCATGCTCCTTGGAAATATTCTTACAGCCTGTGAGGAGATACTCTCTATGGAATAGTCAGAAAATCAGCTCACCCTTGGCAGTAACAAAATGCGGTCTAGCAACTTATGAGAGACATGGCTTTAACATCTGACAGTTAGATTCATTGTTGGTTTAGCAGCCAATCATTGGTTTTGACGACACAAGTCTAATGAAGGTTGGAATATAAAAAGCCCTCTTGGAATATACATGATTCACCAGAGTGGTGAGTTGTCTCAGATTGCATTTGCCTTCAGTGATTCACACAGTACGGAAAGATTAAAAAAGGAACCAAAGGAAGGAGAAAGGAAGGAAGGGAAAGCACTGCACTGAATGTGAGATCCTGCAGAAATAAAAAATGTATCTTTATATTTACCTTTTCATGTTAATCATACCTGGTCCAGTGGATCTTAATGAAAGTAACCAGGCAAATGAAAACATGGAAAAAGATGGACTGTGCAACGCATGTACATGGAGGCAAAGTACAAAATCTTCAAGAATAGAAGCTATAAAAATTCAGATCCTCAGTAAACTGCGTCTGGAGCAAGCACCTAATATTAGCCGGGATGCTATAAGGCAACTTTTACCTAAAGCTCCGCCACTGCAAGAACTGATTGATCAATATGATGTCCAGAGAGATGACAGCAGTGATGGCTCTTTGGAAGATGATGATTATCATGCTACAACTGAAACTATTATTACAATGCCTACAGAGTGTAAGTACGTTTATTCCTTTATAAGATAGCACTAGAGACCAACAATCTCCTCTTGATCTCATCTAACAAACTGCTTGTGGAAGCATGCAACTGAGAGAGAGAAAAGCATTTTTTTTAATTGAATCATGTTCTACTGACAAGTAATTTTTCTTTTAATGGTATTTCCCCCTTTACATACAAACTAACAATTAACTTGTTTATTGCTGTTGGTATGTAAATAAGTTATTTAGTTAATCAACCTTATTATTTCAGTAATTTATTGTGCAAAAGTAAAAAAGGCATATTAATGCATCAGTTTGCATTAACAAATCTTCTAGGGACACTTGTTTTTAGGAGTTCCAGAAAACAGGGAGTAAGGGGAACATCCATGTAACTGACAAAATAAAACATTAAGCTTCAATGTACTAATATATTTTTACATGTTTTCACATACAGATATATAAATTATAACTATGCCAAAAATTCTGTGTGAAAATTCCCCAAACTCCTACTTTTTGAATTTTGGTGTTTATTCACAATCATTCTTCTGATCTTCTGTTGCACTGGCACAATTTTTTAATTATAGCAGAGCTTTCGTTTCTTCTTCCTTACACTATCTCAGCCAATCATGTATCACATAGTGAATTTGATAGCATCATAGAATCAATTAGATTTGGCTACCTAATGTTGTCATGGGACGCGGGTGGCGCTGTGGGTTAAACCACAGAGCCTAGGGCTTGCCAATCAGAAGGTCGGCAGTTCGAATCCCTGCGACGGGGTGAGCTCCCGTTGCTCGGTCGCTGCTCCTGCCAACCTAGCAGTTCAAAAGCACGTCAAAGTGCAAGTAGATAAATAGGTACCACTCCAGCGGGAAGGTAAATGGCGCTTCCGTGCGCTGCTCTGGTTTACCAGAAGCTGCTTAGTCATGCTGGCCACATGACCTGGAAGCTGTACTCCGGCTCCCTCGGCCAATAAAGCGAGATGAGCACCGCAACCCCAGAGTCGGTCACAACTGGACCTAATGGTCAGGGGTCCCTTTACCTTTACCCTTTACCTAATGTTGTCAGTGAGGGCAAAAAATCCAGCCAGAACCCCAAACTCAGCTCTAGCTGCACCCCAAAGTAGTTGATTGAATTAATGTACTGGAAAGAGCCCAGGTCAAACATTAAACACTTCCCCCTATAGTACTGCCTTCAGATGTCTTCTAAAAGTTGTATAGTTATTTATCTATTTTGACATCTGATGGGAGTGTGTTCCACAGAGAGGGTGCCACTGCCGAGAAGGCCCTCTGCCTAGTTCCCTGTAATCTCACTTCTCGCAGCAAGGGAACTGCCAGAAGTACCTCAGAGCTGGACCTCAGTGTCTGGGCTGAACAATGGGGGTGGACATGCTCCTGCAGGTATACTGGGCTGAGGAGGTTTAGGGCTTTAAAAGTCAGCACCAACACTTTGAATTGTGCCTGGAAATGTACTGGGAACCAGTGAATTATATGGTGATATGGTCCCGGCGGTCACTCCCAGTCACCAATCTAGCTGCTGCATTCTGGATTAGTTTTAGTTTCCGAGTCACCGAGTCAATACTCATTTCAAACATGTGTCCTGTTGAGGCAACATAGTACCGAGAGACAACGTTCCTTTTCTGCCAAGGTGTGTTCTGCGGTGAAAATGTTACCAGACAGGAAGGCTTGGTTGAGTTGTCAATACATCCGGAGCCACATACTCTCTCTCTCCAACAAACATTTTCATGCCATTTTGCATCCCCGCAAAATACTAAACATGACGGGTGCTTTCTGAGTGGCAAAAATGTTCACAACACTCAGTCTCCAGCATACATTTGCTTTCTCCTAATCTAATTACTTTGTCCACAACTGTTAATTAATACAATCTATATATTAACCACTTTATTAATCTAATGCATTCATTAATGTAGCACTTAATAAATGCCAATGGTGCTATATTTTAAATAATGAAATGTTCATGCACAGCTCTAGGAATTCTATTAGTTGTGTTAAGGAATGAAGATATTTACTGAATGAGCAGATTCTTAGTTATCTTCTTAGTGCCGAGCATCTGCCATGGCTCCTATCAAGTATCTTTTGCACAGCTTATATTATAGTATCTTATGTTCTTCATTAGCTGAAGTATTTGGCTATGGCAGCTGTTTTCGGAATAACACTTAAGGCGATGATAAAATAAAGTAAAAGGACAGCTTGAGCACACACGACTTAGATTTGCTACCAGCAACAGTGGCATAAAATATTCAAAAGGAGTGAAATGGTTATTTTAACATTTATTTTGGAAAGAATAATCAAGAATTTATGTTTTAGAAATTCATATTTAAAGAAACATGATTTAATCATTTGTGCTGACTTATAAAAAACATTGTAGAAAATACTTTTATCCTATTTATTTCACTCTTCATTGATGGCATTTTAAAAATGCAAAAACTTTTTTGGTAACTTAATATGAAAATGACTTAAGAGTACATGTCTACTCAGAAGTAAATCCCCTGTGATTAGGATTGCAGCCTTAACATATTTTTACTTCAGGCACAGGATCTTGGGTCTGCAACCACATCCCAATTAGAAGCAGGCCCATGCACAGAAAAGAATGCTATTGTAAATCTGTCCTTTATATTGCTGTCTCTGGAAAAAGCCACTCATATAGGGGTTCTTTGTGGTACATGAGTGCTAGAATACATCAATATGTGATATTATTTTACACTAGATGTACGGAGAGTTAAAATGTATCTAACAGCTTATATAATCTCACTGTATGCTAAAATAAGATTTCCTACTATACTGCAATTCCTAGTCTCACAAAGTAAGTCAGATATGGCAAATTAAAAATCAGTAAATTAAAATAAAGTTATTAACCATACATTTTGTTGCAATGCAAATGAAAGCAACTTGGTTTCTGCTATACCTACTCTTTTATAGCTTATTCACAACTCTACTATATAGTGGTACCTCTGGTTACGTACTTAATTCGTTCCGGAGGTCCGTTCTTAACCTAAAACTGTTCTTAACCTGAAGCACCACTTTAGCTAATGGAGCCTCCCGCTGCTTCTGCGCTGCCGCCACACGATTTCTGTTCTCATCCTGAAGCAAAGTTCTTAACCTGAGGTACTATTTCTGAGTTAGCGGAGTCTGTAGCCTGAAGCGTATGTAACCCGAGGTACCACTGTATGTAATTAAAATAGAAATAACACTAACATAACTTGAATGAATGTTTGCCATTCATTGTGTTTTAAGTGGAAGTTATATGTCACAGCCACTTTCAGGCTGAGTACACTGTACAATGTGTTCAGTACCCTTGGTAATTTTGACTAGGGGGTGGGGGGAGAGAGAGAGACTTTATTTCAGAGAGTGATTTGTACAGCTGGACAGTTAGTATAACTACACAGACTCTCCAAGATTCTCAGGGTATATTCCCTTATGATTTGTTTTCTTTTTAATAATCAGTATAATTTTAAAAGTTCAGCCTGTCCTTTTCAGCAGAAATCAGCGTAATCACATAGTATAAACATTACATCATATTCATCATATCCACTTAGCAGTCCATGGAATTCAATGGTATTTACTCCCAGGTAAATGGTACAAGATCAAAACATAAAACACAACACAGAAAAAGCAAATAGTGAAATTATATATACACATGAATCATTTTCACCTAAGTCCTCAAATGAACAAGCAATTCCTTAAGATTTCAGCGGATTTCCTCCAAGAAAGGTCTTTTGAGTACTGGAAATTAAAAATAAAATAAAATCCAAGCTTTTTTGTTTCATTAAGTTTCTTTCTTAATCTATGTTCAATATTTCCCCCCTTTTCTTTTCTTCCTACGATCTGCTTTCATATGGCCACTTATTTTGTGATTATGTTTCTCTTTTTTATTGCAAGCTAATGGAATCATTGTGTTTTATTGGTAGATCCAGATTTAGTTAGCTGCATGTAGGTATCATTCAAATCAATATGAAAACTTAGTTATGACTTAGATCCTACTGAAATCAACAGAATCTAGGTGCAACTAATTTAGTCTAGACTCTGGACCCAACCCTATGGAAACTGTGAGGTGCTTTAGAGACTCCAGAAGGTGGTGGAATTCAAATTAAATAAATACAAATAAATACTGGATCCAAGGCCACCATCTATTGACAAGGGAGAATTTTAAATGTAAAAAGTGACTGGACCTACTCCAAAATACCACTGGAACAGCAGACATTATACATGGAACTATACAAACTGCGAATGGGGATCTCTATGCGATAAGGGCATGGATTTATTATGTGCTCCTTATTACTGGATATGCACTCACTCAAATTGGCCATAAATGTTTGCTGCACATCAAGAGGTTGTGGGAGGGGAATAGCAAAATTTTGATGGAAGTATTGGATATTGATTAAAATGGGGCAAAGTGTGAAGCACTTGTGGTGGTTAAAAAAATAAAAGTGGTATACATCTTAGGTGGTCACATGAGATCTGAGCAACTGTTTCCACTGCAAATTGTAAGTCACTGCTAAGAAATTGTCTGAAGATATTATAAAATGTTTACATGTTTTCTGATGTTTGCAAACAAGTAATATTTTCTATCCATTTGTTTATAGCTGATTTCCCTATGCCAGTGGAAGGAAAACCCAAATGTTGCTTCTTTAAGTTTAGCTCCAAAATACAGTATAATAAAGTAGTGAAGGCTCAGTTGTGGATATACTTAAGACCAGTCCAGAGGCCTACAACAGTATTTGTACAGATCTTGAGACTCATCAGACCCATGAAAGATGGTACAACCTCTACTGCAATTCGATCTTTGAAACTTGACATGAACCCAGGCACTGGTATTTGGCAGAGCATTGATGTGAAGACTGTGTTGCAAAATTGGCTCAAACAACCTGAATCTAACTTGGGTATTGAAATCAAAGCTTTGGATGAAAAAGGAAGAGATCTTGCAGTAACTTATCCAGGACCAGGGGAAGATGGTTTGGTAAGTTTCACTTGGAAATTTTGCAGGAACTTAATTGTAATTCATTGCTTAAAAGGGTGTTTCAGACAAATGAAAGAGGAATTTACAAAAGCTGTGATTATTAATGCAGTGTGAAAGCTCCAGCAAATTAATGATACCAGGAGCTGGAAAATGTCCTCCGTGCTCCAGCAGAACAATTAAACCAGAATTGTATATAAACTTCATGTAGTTGTTTGTCTGTAACTGGAATTATTAACACTTATTTTTCAGTTCCTCAAGCTGAGTGCTATATGGAAGGTGGTTATATGGGGCATTTTTAATAGCTAAAAATTAATAACACCAACAATTTGGGTGTTTGATGTCTTAATGCTTTCTAACAGGACAATGAAAAAGTTTATGACTAGGAGCCAAAGAGTTCCTCTTTGTATGTGTCCAAGAGCTTGAGGATTTACAGTGACATTTTAAAATTTTATCCTTTGGGCAGTATACTGTATAACAAATTGTTTTCAAAACCATCCTAGTTTTTTTAAAAAAATGGATTGCCATGTAACACTGTAGCTGCTGCAATTCTTCTAGGCTTTATTTTATTTTTACCACTCTTCTCCTTACACATAAAAGCCCCTCCCAAGTAAAAAGTAGACAAGGTGTTGTTTTTTGTAACAAGGCTGGTTACATCATCATCATCATTACAGCTCTCGAATGCTATACGTTTAGAAAAATATATTTTGTGTGTCAAACGTCAATCACTTTACCAAAATACTATTCCTTTTTCTTTATTCATAGAACCCATTTTTAGAGGTCAGGATTACAGATACACCAAAAAGATCACGCAGAGATTTTGGTCTGGACTGTGATGAACACTCAACAGAATCTCGATGTTGCCGTTACCCGCTGACTGTGGATTTTGAAGCTTTTGGATGGGACTGGATAATTGCACCCAAAAGATACAAAGCAAATTACTGCTCTGGAGAATGTGAATTTGTATTTTTACAAAAGTATCCACACACTCATCTTGTACACCAAGCAAATCCAAGAGGTTCAGCAGGCCCATGCTGCACACCTACTAAGATGTCCCCAATAAATATGCTGTATTTCAATGGAAAAGAACAGATAATATATGGAAAGATACCAGCTATGGTGGTAGATCGTTGTGGGTGCTCATGAGTTCTTCATTAGGTTTGCCACTTCATAAAATATGGAGTCTATGAAAAGTATTTCCCTTGAGCATTTTTTGAAACTGTGAATTTTTGTACAATAGGCCTACCTCTGATAGGCTATACTCTAGGCTATTGTAAAGATTTCGTACCAGACAAGCTACAGTATGTGAATTGAAAGACATTTTTATGCAAGGGCTGGTTAAAAACCAGTGAAAAAGATAAGCTACAATCAAACTCACAGGATTTCACAATGAATTTCTTATTCTGGGAAGGTATTTTTTCATTTATGCAAACAACATAATCATATACAAGTTTCAGCAGATAGAAGTAGAAAAAGGCAACCTCCTTGTATTCCAGAGAATGAAAAGGAGCAGGCTATTAAATATAGTCTGAACAGTTGAATTCACTGTTGTACTTGCATTAGAGGATATATTTGTGACGTATAGAGTGAAAAGAGTACCAGTGAATTTTTCTCAAACACTTGAATTGAGTTTAGAGTATAAAAACTGATAAGATGAAATTCCACAAAACAGATAAGTTCACAAATTAGGGTAGGTACATTTTGTTTCCATTCCTTTTATAATTAGTATGTACATTACTTTCTGCCAATGGTGCTATCATAGTAGACTTACAATCCAGTCCCAAGATTTGCTGCAGGAAGCAATAAGTATTTTGGATGGGATGTACCAACAGCTAGATTACAATATTGTCACAAAACTGGATATTGTATTGGAACTGCAGACACCAGGAGAACTGAGGTTCTGACAGCTGTAAGTGCACACACGACAATGAATCTCCCTCTCCTAAACTACAGTTTGTCATTCACAAGAATTTTTTAAAATTACTTTAGCAGACAGCTGTATTACAAATGATAAATGGCAAGAAATTGTTCTTTATTGTACAATTGTTATAACCCATATTGCAACATTACAGTTTGCACTATGATAAACCAATTGAGAGAATTCATAAGTACAGTACTGTAAAAATAAAACATGAATATTTGTGTAATATAATATATATATTATATATACACACAATATTATAATGTAAATAAATGTGTGTTTTTTTAAGTTACTATGACTATACCATATATATGATGCAACAAATTTGGAATAACTCAGATTAAAATTACACTTCCGTCAATGATATAAATAAGTTATTTTATTATTTTGCAACAAATATACTCAGATTCAGTATTTATTCTAATGCTCTTGAGAACACTGTTATATAAATGAAATCACCCTAATCAATTATTGCTCTACCCACTTGTCGTATACTTGTTGCTTATATGGGTTCTGTTTTTTCTTTCTTTTAAAATTTATGAGTGAGCCTACATGTAAGAGTTTCATATGCACATGACTTAGTGCAGGGTTTGCCAACCTGGTGCCCTCCAGATATTTGTTGGTCTCCAACTCCCATTATCCCTGATCATTGGCCATACCAGTCAGGTCTGATGGGAGTCCAACAACATCAAGTAGCTTCACCTGAATTAGTGGATCAGAGCAATGGCAGACATAAGGTTGTAAACAATGGTATCCATATTAAACACAAATGCCCTGAAATTAATCAACATGACTAACTTATGTCCAGTAAATTCAATGGGCCTAATCTGAGTAGAATTTAGTCTGCTGCAACCAACTATTATTGCCAGATCAACTATGTTAGCAGTATATGTCAGGAAATATTGTGGGCTGGATCCAAAGATAACCTTTCAGGGATGGAAGGGAAGGGCAGCACTAGTGGCTGTTTTCCTTCACTCAACATTCTTTGCATTCAACATATCATTGATTCAGTTAAATTCTTAGCAATATATAAACACATTGTTGACAGCACAAACCCATATATTTTCACTAACTGTATTTTTCTTATGAGCTAGAATCTTGCAAAATATTTTATTACCTTCATTTTATATGTAATAAACTTTAATTTTCATGTATTACTGTATATTTTGCTCAGCATAATCAGTAATTTTTAATCAAAACAAGGTTTAGAAATCTATTTCCTATTAAGAAACTTTATTTTCAAATGTGAAAAACAATTGAAAATACAAACATTGTTCAATAACCACTATAATTTCTGTTAAAATATTTTCACTTTTGTATAATATCAAAACTCTATTTGTTGTATACTGGATTTCAACTTATCATTTTGTGTGAAATTACAGCAGAATATCAGTCTTTGGGTTTTCTTCTTTTCCCCCAGCTGTGAAATAGCTAAAATGCCAATTTTCTTTTAATTTTTATTTCAGTGGAATTTAAACAGTTTTGTGGGTTGCACGAAGAGGCCACAGTTCAGTGCAGTTAAGATCCACTATCAGAATCCATGAAATATAATGCATACAAGGAAAGCACTTCCCCTTGTACACAGTGAGCCTAATTATTTTCTCTACTCACAACAGCACCCCCTCAAGCATAACAGAATGTCACTATGGAAGGTCCCCTGACCTTGTGCATAGCTATCTACATGGGAGGGGCTAAATTAGGAATGGCATGACTGAGAAGTCCTTGCGCACGTATGGAAGATCACACATGGCAGTCACAGAAATCAGTGAGACTTAGGTATGTCTAACCCTGTAGTGTACTGAAGCCAGAATGTGTATGCAATATTGGAGAATATTAGGTATACTACAATACAATGTTAGGTGAGACATGTGGAGCATGGAAAACACACATTTTCCCATACACGTATAAAACAGGCTTTGGTGGCCTGCTCTTTACACCATGGGTAGTTAACCTGTGGCCCTCTAGATATTGTTGGGCTACAACTCATGTCAGTCCTGCCAACTTAACTGATGTCGCAGGTAATGGCAGTTGTACTTCCCCAAAATGTGGAGGGCATTAAATACTCTTGCAGTACATAAAATGGAGTACAAGGAACAAAACCAACCCCTCACCTGGCCTTGCTTTGCTGTGCTCCCTACCTGGTTCGGTTCTAGTACCGAGGCCAAGCTAAGAAAGATTTGCTTAAAAGCTACAAAATACAGCAAGATAACACATGAGAGTGCTTTAATATCACTTCCCCCACATGCTCCATTTTGTGTAAAGTGTCAAGCCCACACCCCTGTGAGAAGGGACCATGTTTAACAATCGTGTGACTCTCGTGTTTAACAATCGTGTGTGCCTTAGCCACTGTTTTGGTCTAGCCCCCTTTTATAGACATTCTTAAGGAATAGGCCCTTAAAGCTAAACATAGAAAGAATGCGTAAGAAATCTTGGCAGATCTCAGATGACTAGATAACGCAAATCTGATTTTCCAGAAAGCACGTTAGCAGCTAGGAATTTGTTTAAAGAACTAGCAACATTTTGATCAAATGGATTCAATACATAGCACAGGTTCTGGATACAATGGTAGCTGCGGTTGCAATAAATTATATATACAATGATAATAAAATAGGTCCTTGTCTTAAAACTCACACAAATGACAAGATTTACTTATGTCTCTTCTAATGCTGAAGAAATATTTTTTAAATAGCTAGCTTCACATTAAATTGCATGCACCACATTCTCCAATTTATTCCTTTAAGAGAAGTTTCTCTTCAAAGCACTAAAGCCCTAATATTATGTGCATAACTGTGCTTTCCCTGAGTCAACAGCAATAGTTTTCAGGGCCGACAAAGTTATTTGGCACCTCAGGAAAAAGTCCACAAATGTTTTCCCCTTGGATTAAAATTCACCAATATATAAAATTTAATGCCCTGTTAACATACCCAAATTCTGCTGCCATACATGGCTGCTTCACTCTGCCCAAATAGCATGTTTTGATGGGCTTTGCCTGAACTGGGGAACAGGAGTCCTTCAAAATATTTTCCTACCAAATAATTTTAAATAATACAATTCTTTAAAATCCTATTACATTCCATGCTTGCAACATTTGGATCTAGTTCTGTTGCACTTTTTGAAAGAGAATATTCACACAGATTGGCAATAAGTCGGGTTTTAAAGGGTCGTTTTGTTTCTGAATACTTCACTTTGTTCTCAGAAAAAATATTACTTAGTGATGTACAACATTCGCTCAGAGATCATAAGCAACACCTCAACTAGCAGCAGCAGCAAAGAACAGTTTTGATCAATATTTCAATAAATCAGCTAGTCTAAAACTATGTTCCATATGTTTTGTCTTGGACCCAGTTTATCCACTGATCACTTATCATAAATAACACAAAAAGTATGTGGTGAAAAATATTCCATATTATGGAAATGAAAAAAACAACCCCAAAACATTTCCATGCTTGGGTAAGACAATTTTTCTTTGATTTGCTCAAAAGATGGGCCTAAGTAAGATTTATTGGTGTTTTCACTGCCAGTTATAGCCAATATACTTGACATACTGAGTTTCATAAATCAAAACAATACACACAAACACTCCTTCATTACATTACTATTCAGCATGATTCAGTAGAACTGTGCCAAACAACCTCAATGGCAGTGAAGGAATATTACATAGATGCTTTTTGGCTGCGATAAGATGTTTGCTGTGTCATGATGCTATTGCCATGTGGTATTACTACACAGCCTGGGTGATGGGCCATAGAGAAAATACCACTCATTTCATTGATACTGATACATGGCACAAAACGCAGCATCTTATCTCATATCCTAAAAATATTTTCCATTTTCCATGTGATTTATTACAAGCGATATGGCAAAAACAACTTGCTAGTTCAGTGTAAGTTTTTATCTGAAAATGTTTTTAATAATGTCAAAATTATTTTCTATAGTTCACATTGAACACACTCCAAGGCTTTCTAACCTTTTCTACAGTTTGTAATAAAAGACGAAGAAAAAAAGCAGACTCCCTAATTTCCAAGCTACAGTACCCAGGCAAGAGAATTTACTTTCAACATCAATTGCATCAAGAATCTATGAAACTTCACATCTTAGTCAATCATCCTCATGCAATTATTACATAACTGCATACAGAAGGAATGGGAAACTTTTTCTATCAAGGACTACATTATCTTAGGAGCAATCTGCAAGGGGTCATATGCTGGTAGTGGTGGTGCCAAAACCAAGTCTTTCTGCAACACCCATATTTCACTCTTTCTACCACCCTCTGTTTTCTTAAACTCCCTTCTTCTCCTTCCTCTGACTTCCCCTTCACACACTCTCACCATCCCAGTTTTCTCTCTTCTCACGTACCTAGGTTCCGTTGCACCCTTTTCAAAGAGCTGTATTGCCACCCACCCACCCCAGACCATGGACCAGAAACTCAGAAATTTTGCTTTTTGCCACCTTTCGCACTCCACCATGATTTTCTCAATGGCCCAGAGCAACAGGGAGCAGCCCAGAGCAACAGAGAGCAGACGGATGAGCAGACGGGCTCATAGCCACTCTGAACCACAGTGGAGAGGTGCCAATTTTGTACCACTTCCCCGTGCTTGTGCCTTTGGTGGTTGCCAACCTCACCAACTCCTAGATATGCCCAAGCAGAGGAACCGGACTCTCTTGCTAGAGATCTGAACAGCTTACTTGCAGAGGGCCCCTGCCTTTCTCCTTCCATCTTTTGATTACATCTATCCTGCATGATGGCGCAAATATTAATTATAGAAAACACTTAAAATTATAAACCCATTTTCTTCCCAAAAAAATAAGTAAAAGTACACTGATTACATTGTGGATAGGATCACAAAGGTGAAGGAAACTGAAATTTTCACATAATCTGTGGGCCGATCAAGTATTCTAAAGCAGAAAGAATATAAAAATAAATAAAGGCAAGGACATTATAAGAGTGCATATTTTTCCTTGAGAACAGATGTTTACTCTAAAAGTAATATGCAGCGCCGGTAGGGTATATTTATTTTCCAATTGTAAATATAGTTACATATTTCAGGGATATGTTTTCCTCCCAATGTGAGCACGTAACTCCTATTAACACTAATTGCAGTTACACATGCACACTGAAAGAAGATATATCCCTTTCCCTTTTATGTCACTATCCAAAAGCATTAGAGTATTGCCAGCTGCCTGAAGGATCATAGTGCAATTGTGGTGCTAATGTTAGCAGAGCTATATCAAGTACTATATGTAGAAATAAGGCAATCTATGCAAACATTTAAAATAGAAAAGTTTTCATTGATGGCTAGTGTAGAAAGAAGATGAACATGTGGTATATTCAGTGCTAGTTTCTCAACCCTGTGCACAGCAGTTCAAGGCTCCAACACAACATTTGCTCTCCCTCTGCTCCTCTTGTTTCCTTAACATCTCATTCCTTTACACCTATGTAAATATTTATCCTGGCCAGGAGGCAGGTCTTTGGTTCTGTGTGAATGTATGTCAATGTGCAGTACCAGTCAATATACAATACCAGTTGGCTATCTGAATATCACAAGGTCTAAATGTGAAATACCATGCAGTTATCCAGGGGGGCTGGAATAAACCCTTTTGCAAATCAGCTTAAGTAGCATTGTTATTTCAAGTAAACCATCAGAAAAACAAAGAGGAAACCAGATGATAGAGGTAATCAATTAATGTGTGTAAAATGGTAGATCAGTCTTAAACATTATTTGCAATTTAAAAATCCTGATAAAATATAACACAAAGGTGTATCAGTTTGATATGACATGTTAAAATGTTTTTCTCAGTTTCCAACTAGTACTACCACCACTACAATTCATTTTGCAAACAAGTTTTGAGATCAAGATAATACGATCATTTGAAACTTGAAACCAAAGTGTAATAGATCACATCTTAATGGCATCACTAAAATACTCTTACTTAAGATTTTCCATTAGTTTCCATTAGATTAACATGTCTGGAATGTTGAGACCTGGAAACTTGCCTCTCACTATGGTAACTATGCTTGGCCAAGGCACTGCTTGATTAAGAAATTAATTAATTGCCTTTTCGTTTATTACATTTGCACTGACGATCTCAGCTTAATAAAAAAAGATTCCACTGCAGAATTATTTTCAAGACATACATAGGCTATATATAAAGAATGAAATCTATAAATGCCTAAAACCTAATATACGTGCTAAGCTTGTGAATGTGATATTTTGAGGCATCTGTAACCCTCTGCAGGAAACAGAAGGAGCTTCTCATCTTCCTAAAGTTTCTGCTGATGCATTCAGTATGCCGTCTGGGATTAATGCATCTCAATGTGTCTTCAATAGACTAATAATTCCATTTGGAAATAATAATTATATAGATTACTTTTTCTATATAATATTAATAATTTTAAAAATGTAAACACAGTTCTGATGATGAATTAGAAATAGAATGACAGGAAAGAAATAAAAGGACACACACAGCTCATAAAAACTAAATATACAAAATTGAATGAAAAATTGCATGTTCTGCAATTTCCTGCATGTTCTGCCAGAAAGTCAATTTGGGGGTCTGAAAGAGTAGCAAATTCTAGATTCTGCCAAGCTCCACCCACAAGTGACAAGTTCTGTAATGGCGCCACCTACCCTAGTTGTGGTGCTGCAGCCCTACCCGGGGGAGAGTATTTTTGCAACAGAATTTGAATCAACTCTATTAAGAAGTATGTCCCACTGAATTTAATGGGGTTTATTCACAAGTAAGTAGAGATAGGATTGCAGCATAAATCAACCCTCCTGCATATTAACCACTTGTATCTTCAACTAATCAGATAGCAACAGATAAGTTTCTTAAAGTGAGTTCTGATACAAAAACACACAATGTTGTGGTCCGTTCCTCTAAGATCTTATATCAAAAATATTTTGTTTTGTTATGTTGTACTTTAATGTTCATTATTACATGACTGGCAGTCACATTCATTACTATAATTCAAAATATAATTCAGGAACACTTTTCTTTCATAAAATCATACGCTGTTGGTCTAAAATAATGTGAAAGAGTATGCCTAGTATGCCTAGTTGCTATGTTGACTCCAGAGAAAAGAAAATGGAAAAATGATAAAGACATAAGGTTGTAGCCAACATTCTGCAAGTGCAACAGAATTTCTTTCTTCTGCCCTGCAGCCCCCTTCATACCCACAAAATCTGCTCCAGAGGTTCTTAGATTTTTAGGGTGTGCAGGGGGCTACAGGGGGAGGGATGTGTGAGCAGAAGTCTATTCTACTTGCACAATATTGGATACAACCCCTGTTTTTCACCATCACTCTTCTATCAATGAAAATCTTAGTCCATGCACAAAGAATGTTTGTGGGGAAATACACAGATAACTAGTTCTTGGTCTAGATTAGGTCTTGTGTTTCTATTCTGAAGGATCTTGTAATACCTTTCTGTGCTGGATCAAACAATACAGCCATTGAACAACGTTGATATATGAGTCAAGGTCTCAGTTTAAGTTGCAGTTTTGCCTGACAGTTGAAGATAATGCATATGACATTTAATTCAAAAGCTATTAATACCTCTGATTTTGACAGCAGTTTGGAACATTCCATAGTAGGGAGAGATATAGAGGTCAATCCTCTCATAATGTTTGGCATCCAAGAGATGTATACGTATGAAAACATTTCAACAGAATGCAATTTGCTCAAAGATGATACTGTGAGATGAGGCTGGATGGTTTCATTTCACAAGATAATCTTCCAGTAAGTTGCATGGTTGAACCTTTCCAATGGAAGGTTTTCTAGGATGTGTATCCATGGAAATCATTCTAAGAACTATGTTATGAATGTAAAATACTACATTGTAAGTGATTTTCAGCCTTAACAACTACAGTATTAACAGTTTTCCCAACCACATTTCTCTCAGCAGTGATGTAGCTCCCTCTCTTCTCTCAACCTCTGGCAGTTTTCTTTGCTTCTGAATGTATACAGATCAGAACAGCACATGGCAATCCATGTGCACAAACAGGTTTCCACAACTGAATGGCCCTTCTTTATTTAGTGCCTCATACAAAAATATGTGCTGCAGGAAGGGGAAGAAGCCTGCAACCAATGGTAATTCTCTTTGACGCATGGAGTCACCATCTACATAGATCCATCACCTATAATTCAGGATTTTAACCCTTAGAATTTGCTAAACTAGTATGGATTACTATTCTATTAGTTATGTGTTGTGTGAAAAAGTACTTCATTTTGTTGTCCCGAATCTACTAACAATCAACTTCATTGAGCAATCCCAAGTTCTAGTATAATGAATGTACCATGCACAATTTTATAAGCCTTAACATAAGCCACTTAAGATCCTTAGTTTGTTCCCACTGAAGGAAGCATTCACTGAGCAGACTACACCCACAGGGCACTCACACCAGTGGAAGTGGGATTCTTCATTCTCCTTGCAGTCCCTATCCTGAAAATAGGTTCTAGAGGGCTGGAAGACTCTCTAACAAAGGGTGAGGGTGGAACTGAGGAAAATATATTCTCCCTCACCTCCCTACTGCCAGTAACCCAAGCAGACCAGACGTGAAAAGAGCTTTTAAGCTCTCTGCCTTGTCTAAGGGGCTAGGGATGCTCTGGGAAATCTCAAGGGTACTTAGATGGCCCCACAAGACTTTGTACAAGCACCCTAGAGCTGGTATACTGAACAGGCCTTCCTCAGTACACTGGGTTCCAGTGTGCTGAGTCTGCTTGGAGGAGGTAGGGAAGGCATGTAGCCTAATCCTATGCATTTTCATAGGAAGGTAAATAGGCAAACCTACCTGATAGAGCTAAGTATTTATGTTCATGGTTTTACCATGTTTGGCTGTGAAATATCCTTACATGAATTGAAATAGTTGTTAAAGCTGTTAACTTTACTGGTACCTCAAACAGCTACCAGTGATGGTTCCTCATTCCTCCAATTGTCTTCACAGGATGAGAGAAACATCTAGCCCTGAGGCAAGTAAGCAGCAGCAGTGACAGCTTCTTCTAAACAGTTGTCTTTTCCATTTTATTGCAACTTTTTAGAAAAATCTATTATTATTGCTGCAATAATCTCATGTAAACTGCTTTGTGAGATCCACTTGAAAGCAGTATACATATTATTTAAAGTATTTAAACATATTTTTTTAAAATAATAATAATTTAAAAACAAACTGTAATCCCAGGAAAGGTTTTCTTCTCATCTATCTGATCTTCCTCTGTGTTTTAAATCATAATTGTTTTGGCAAATGCACCCAATTCCGAAGGTACATAGACTAGATAAGGTTTCTATTGATGTGCAAATCTGTCAGTTTTGGTTTCTCTCAATTCTATGTTTATGATAATATTTTATTCTCTTGTTAATTAAGCTGTTTTAAATCTGCATTTTATATTTGACTTGATGGCGGGTGCAATTTTGCCTTTGAGCGAACTCAAGCCGATTCTCCCTCCCCCCCACTCGCTGCCAGAGTCAGCGGCAGGTCGCAGGGAGATCGCGGCGAGTTTTCTCGCTCTACTATATGCATTTTTGTACATATTACTTGCCTGGAAACCTGCACTGCAAAATTCCAAAAAGTGCATGGCTGTTTCAGTTCCTGTGTTATTTTGTAAAGTGAATTAGGGAGGTTCACCTTTAAATGCAAACTGAACAGAATATCTTTCCCATCCCTAATGTTTATTTAATGATGGGTAAAGAATATTTGAATTGGGTATGAATGATTTGTAAAAAGAAAGTGTGCTATTTCCTTGGGCTGGAAGGAATGTTACCTACTCTAGAAGTAATACTCCCTTAATCCTAAATGTATAGAAACAGGCATGTGGTGATTTACTTGGTCTTGAGGGGAAATCCCTATGCACATAGAAACTTCTCTTCTTATATCTCAGAACGCAACCCTGATATTAAATAGGTTATGGGGTTGACTCTGACACAAATTAAGCCTTGAAAGAAGCAAATTGTTTAATATTATTATTATTACTACAACTATCAACACCATCAATTTATAAGCAAACCCTTTATCAAGCGATCTCAGGGTGGCTGATGAAATCATTATGTACCGCATGCAAGACATCCATTAAAATGAGCAAAACACAGATATACAGGAAGTGATAATAATACCAAGGATTTTAAGAAAATGAGAGAGATGTGGGGTGAGGAAAATGCAGGAGAAAGAAAAAAGTGGGGGGCCAAGAAACAGGAGGAGGAAAACTGAGAAACCTGGCAATAAAAGGAAAAAAATTAAAGTGCAGCAATACTGTAGATTAGTGGGTTGAAAATGAACTCTGGATGTGGGAATAAGATAAATTTCTGTGTCAGAAATGTATCTAACAACCTAGATGTTTGTATCTACAACAATGCAAAGTGCACCTCTGGAAAGCTACCAAGATTGTAGCCAGTAGAAAAGAGGTACGGTAATTATTTTATCAAGATAGCTTTCAATTTCACCTAAATACCAGGTTGATTTTCTGGGACAAACATGCAAAAGGTAGAGAAATTCCGTACTAATATTAAATAATATTACAATATTATCCTGTTAACTACTGAATGAGCATTCGGCACCTCTAATGTGACTTTATCAGGACATATTCGTTTATGTGCCTTATGCAGAGTGATGTGCATTCAATATCACTGCCACCCCAGCTGTACAGAAGCTGAGCTATCACATAACAGTGGCAAGCCTCCAGGGAAGACAAAATGTGCTGCACCTGTTTATAAGTGCTTAGCTATTATTCATATTTACCTTCACCCTACTTTTGCTGCAGTACACATTCGTGCCAGAAGCACTTCCCACCATGGCTATCACTATGTCCACAAAAGGTCTTCTTAAGTTTCTGCTTTCTAAACAACTGAGTCTATAATCCTCCTAATACTACACGCTTTTCTCACTATCGAGCCTGCCTTTTATGACTATCATTGACTTCATACCTATCAGCAAAAGGGTTTAAGGTTGTTTTTTTATAAATGCAGTTCATATTATGCACATTATAGGAATGTCTTTCCCTATCTAGTAATTCATTTTCTACTATCTTCCAACTGGAAGAAGCTAAATATTCTTTAAAAAATAAGCTAATTATCTACTAATCACAACCTTGCTCTTCAATTACAATGTAAGGATTCTACACATAAATTTTAAAAGAAGTGGCTAATTATTGGCCGAGGTGCTTTGATGCTGACATGTGTAAATAGCTTGTTCAACAGCTGACCAACTCCAGATCCAACTGTTAGTTTTGGAATCAGTCTGGGAGCTTAAGACACAGTTGAACAGCACATGATGAAGTATTTGAGAGTGATTTCAAACATTTAGCATCCATAACTGTAAAATTGAATTGGCTAAAAGTTGTTCTGAGAAGACGTCAGTAAACAAAAAACATTACTAAAGAATTGGAGTAACATCATTGCTCTGCAAGCAGATATTACGAAATAGCTTTACCGGTCAATAGCATGTGGGAAGACTGATGCAGTCCTGATTGCCAAAGAGTGGGAAATGTAGTACAAAAAGCGTATAATTCATATCAAGTTTGAAGTGGAAATACTATTCCTTTTACAGCACAGATGAAATCCTGGCTGCATGTATACCTGAACCAGAATGCCCCTCTTTTAGCAATTACTTGCATTGTATTATTAACTGTGGGTTTTATGAATGGTCCATTAGATCTTTACTCAGAAATATTTTATTTTTTTTATTTTCTATAATGTAAAGTAATGCATCTGTGGCATTGAACTGAGAAAGAATGAAAGACGCAGTTTTTAACACCATCAATTGTTGACAATGTTCAGTACTCATTGATTGTAATTTACTCTCAGTTATAAATTGCGGAAAACTAAGACTGACATATTAGCAATGCAGGAGAAACACTTTGGGGCAGAGCATTTTGTGGGGACAGATTTTTTCCATCAGTCTTCATCCATCTTTGATTAGCTCTGCTAACAGCGGACAGAGGTCTTTCCTACATCCACCAATAATGCAGGCTCTGGACAGACTACTGCCACATGTAGCAAGTATAAGGCCCCCAAAGCAGGGTAGAGCAAGAACTGGAAAGAGGTAGAGCTGAGTCACCCATGAATCTACTGAGTGTTAAGATGGTCCAGCAGCCAGAGGGGACCCAATTTCAATTTCTCTGCAGAGTCAGTTTGGTACTGGTACAGCAAAAAAAGTAAAAAAGTAAAATACTGCCCCCCCTTCTGCTCTGACCAATGCAAGTGACAGGGCTTCAGATTTGAACCCCATTGCTCCCCACCCAGAAATTAGGCTTGCTCTCTAGGTGATCAAAGATTAATGTATAAGCAACTGCTCCTAAAAACAGACACAACAGAAGTGGTCTGGGATAGGTGTGATTTCCAACAAAGCATCGTCAAACACTGAGTTATATGGCTTTCAAAAAACCTACCGGTACTTCTATGCTCTGTTCTTATAATGCACTCCTATCCACATTTTTTTGTTCTCTCTCTCTCTCAAAAAGACACACACATGTACTTCAAGACATAATTCTAAATCCTGAGAAACAAACCCTCTTTTAAAAAATCACCAATTTGTTTACTAAATTCTAGTTCTCGCTCTTGCTATTATCATAATGTTTGGGGAGTTTGACTGGAGATTTGCATAGTATAAATCATATGTAGCATGACTCTAACTTTACAGAGCTATGGCCAGCAAGTTGTAACTTTTGGCACTTCTGAGAGAAGTCATATGTTTAATATGATGTCATGAATTGGCTCTGAGGTTCCAGTGAAGGTGAAAATTCCCACAGTCCTGCAGTGCTTCAAGAAGTAAAGTATAAATGACTAAGTAGAGTAGCCTATTCTAGGATTTGGGATGGGTCTGTACTGATGTACTCTTCCTACAGCCCCTACTTCTCATCACAGCTGACAGCTATTACGGCTGCTGGCCGATGGCCTCAGATGAGAAGAAAAAACATACAGAACTTTTGACCTTATTCAGTTACTATCAGTGCCAAGCAGCAACCAACATATTGGGCATCACCCAAGTTCAACAGTACATGCTTCAGAGCTGTCCTTCCAGTTGCTCTGAATCTATTACACCTTCCTAAAATATTATTAACTGCTGTATTTCAATACTAAATTCAACGTGTGTTTTACTAAATTTAGTTCAACTGAAAGTACCTGCTTCCTGTGATGCTCATTCTTGGCAATGGACTGCATAGATTTCCACAGCTCACACCGTGATAGTAGATCATAGCGCTTTGTCTTACTCCTCTGGAAGGTGTCAGATCTGAAAATTACGAATAAGAAATCCCCATTTGGAAGCATGTATTTGTACAGAACAAAAAGAAAATAGAGGGAAACTGCCATAAAATGCAAAGAACTAAAAAGAGAGCCAAGATAACCACAGAGCTCTGGGTATGGAAGGAAGTCTCATTGTGTTCACTGGGAATTACATCCTCCCTATTTATTCAGGATTGCAGTTTAAAAAGTGGAAGTAGATAAAGGAACAAGCAATAAAAACAGTAAGATGATCACTAGCTCTCCATAAGAACAAGTCTCCGTAATTTCAGTAAGCTATTCTTTATGAGAACCCAATGAAGTGGTTGTGAATAATTAAAATAAGAGGGAATTAAATAGAACTAGGTTGTAAAGAATGTATAAATGCTTTATATCACATTAAAACGATGAAGACATACTGGAGGGGGACACACACAAATTTCATATGATTTTCTAGCTGCAAATACAGTGGTACCTCGGGTTACATACGCTTCAGGTTACAGACTCCACTAACCCAGAAATATTACCTCGGGTTAAGAACTTTGCTTCAAGATGAGAACAGAAATTACGCGGTGGAGGCGCAGCGGCAGCGGGAGGCCCCATTAGCTAAAGTGGTGCTTCAGGTTAAGAACAGACCTCCAGAACAAATTAAGTTCTTAACCCAAGGTACCACTGTAAACCCTTGATGACTTCGCTATTTCTTAAATGTCAAGATCTTTATTTTCATATTAAGTAAGCAATACAAACATTTCCTGTCACTTTCTTTCAATGAAATGATATTTTATATCACCATTTGTACTTCAATATATTTGGAACATAACATTAATAACACATAAACATAGACATTCACAGTCCTTCTGAATCCATCTCTACAATATTGTTCAGCACTGAGCTTTGTTCCCTTTGACACTGTGTCTGTGTTTAGCTAGTTTTGAATATCCTATTATTTTTTCTAATTCAACACTTTTCCTTGCGAGGGTTCTCAGTCTCAAGCTCGTTGACTGGCACTGAGAATGGCTAGAGTGTTTGGACCATCATAGTGGGCAGAGCTTTCATGCTTACTTGACAAGAACTGAAAAACTGGGTTGTGCTGGCTATGGTTCCCAATTCAGAGAAAACAAGTAATAATTACTTCATTTTCCTTCATTCTTTCATTCATTCATTCATTCATTCATTCATTCATTCATTCATTCAATAACTGAATACTGCTCAATATTACAAACTATAAGAGGTTGATAATGGAAGCAGATCCTTGTAAATATGTAAATAAATGTAAATATTCTACATATTTGAGTAGGATTGTTTTAAACAAAAATGTTTTTAGCAGGCTCTTAAAACAACATAGTGAAGATACCTGTCTGATGTCAATAGGCAGGGAGTTCCAAAGTGTGGCTACAGCCACACTAAGATCAATTTCTTACAAATGCAGAATGAGCATTATGCGGCGCCTGTAGTTCTGCAAATCGTTGTGGCTGAGTGAGCATATATGGGGTAAAGCAATCTCGTAGGTAAACTGGGCCAAGTTATTAAGGGCTTTATATACTAAATAGTAACACCTTGAACTTGTCCCAGTAGCAAATTGGCAACTAGTACAGATCTTTGAGCACAGGTGTTATATGCTGACAGAGTCTTTCCCACTCCTGTAACTGCAGCTTCCAGATCAAGCACAAGTGAAGCCCTACATAGGATGAGATTACACATCTATAAGAGAAGCTTCACACTCATCCAGCCTCAAACCTCAGCTGCAAGAACCACAGGACAATTGCAACTGGATATAGAGATGGGTTGAATGAAATGGCTTAAACTGGGGCCACATCTTATTAAGAACATCTGCAGGAGAAATGACAAGTGTGGGAACCTTGGATAAACCAAATCATGCCTTGCCAACTGACAAAAAAGAAGCCCAGCTCCAAAGCCTGGGCCCAACCTTATGAGTAGAAAGGCCTTCCTACCCCACGTTCCTGGGCCCCACAACTAGAGATGGGAAGATCTAGTTTCCAGAACAATTGAAAAAAACAGTTTGATATAGTTTGAATATTCCAGACCTTTTTTTTTCTGGTAAAAAATGGCTTTGGGGGGGGGGGAACCTGCCCCTCCCAATTTTTTCCAGGCCTTCCCATCTCTGCAGGTGCGGCAGGTTGGCCTCAATAATATTTCTGGCCCCCAGAAAAATCCTTCACCTGCAAATGTGTCTAAGGGTCATCACCTGTTCCCTCATCTCCCATTAACGTTTCCCAAACTTACCTGCCACAGAATTGGGTCAAGCCTCTGTTTAGTTCCTCTACACTCACTTGCTGGAAATCCATTCCCAGGCTGTTGTAACATTGGGGTGAGGTACCATTGCACCATCAGACCTATCCAGGGCCAGCTGCAGTTCCCTGCTTTTTTTGTGGATTGCTTTATTTGAACTCTTAGTTTCAATACCTCCTTTCCATAACCTCTAGGGGAGACATTTTCTACCTTAAGATGACCACCCGAGGTCATCACTGCTGAATCAACATGATGTCCATGCGGCTTGTAAGACTAAAGGCCATGCCCTTCAATAACCCCAAATCTTTGCTTCCCAAGTGTAACACCAAAACCTGTGGATGTTGCCATACATGGCAAGACTGGAACAAAGTCAGCGCTACAGGTCAAGTGTACTGTTGCACAAGGTTGAGTGAGCAGTAAGTTATCCATCTCTCCCTGGAGCTTGGGACTCTTGAGCTACTGTACTCTGAGCACTGTGAGATTACCAAGCCATGGCTCTCTAAAACGTATGCACACACATTATTTAAAATGAGTAACTTGATCACTTTTAGGCCTTTCAGACTTATGACCAGCAGTGATGAGGATTGCTTGTCTAATTTCAGCTTTCTACGTTGAGTTTGTAAAAGTGAGCAGTTTAGCACCACATTGTCAGAGGGCAATTCCCACCTCAAAGCACAGTAGCTCAAGTTTCCTGGTAGCTGCAAGAAGGAGAAATGGGTGGCAGGACAGGTGAATTAAAGTCAACAGTGCTTAAAAATAAGACATAATTTTTACAGCAGGAATAGAACCTCCATCTTATCCAGGTGGTGTTATGTACTCTGATTCCTGCTGGCTATCCTGCTTGGTCCAGCTAGCAGCAAGCAAATGAGGAGGATGGAACTATAAAACAGTTTCTTACTCCCACTCTATTGTTTTATCTGCTGCTGCTAATTTTGCACTTTATCATTGCTACCTTGTTCTTTTACTTGAAAATGTAAATAATTTACAGCTGTATAATCAAATGTTCCACTTCCTTCAATAGTGCCTACAGTTTATACACAGTGATCACTTAATCAGTTACTGAAATACAGCCACTTCTGGAATGAAATGCAACAACTGCTTCATAGTATAGAATGCATCCCATCATAGAAAAGGAAGTGAAGAAGAATACCAGAACTAATTGAAATTGCGGGGAGAATTTAGGTAGGAAGAATGCAATTATCCCTTTTGGAATTTGGCCAGGATATTAAGATTAACATCTTATACTTCTATGATGAGTCCCATAGGAATTTTAACAGCTACAAGTGGTCAGGACCTTGGTTTTACATCTCAGTCTACAGAAGCTCTAAAACATAATGCTTGGCTTTGGCTTATGCAGGAATTAAATGGAAGGGTGAGATATGCCTCACAAGTTCCTACACCATTTAGATTATTCCTTAGAGGTTTACCATCCAACTATCTGTCATCAAGACAAAGCCTTTTGCTTCTATCTTATATTAGCTTAACATAAAGAGTGCAAAGGTCTACAAGGATCTAAGCAGCTATGTGAAATGAAGGATTAGCAACCTTCTAGACAATAGTTTGAGTTACTGATTTAGTGGCTGATGCTTCAGTGTTGAAAAAAATGTTCTGTAGCAAGTACAGGAGTTTGTGTGAATCATGTAGATACAACATTAGTGTATAAACATCTAAGCAGGCTGCATAACATTTCATCAAGATGGTATCATATGTCAAAATGTGTGACATGGATACATAGAAGAACATAACAACCTTAATATTAACATAGGATTCACCCAAAGACAAAAAATCTATTACCATCTTAAATTATTATTATTTGAATTTATTTACCATCCTATACCTGGAGGTCTCAGGGCAGTTCACAGAACTCACATAAGAGTTTTTTTGTTTTTAGAAAAAAAGTTACAATCATATGGAAAATCATATACATCCAACATAGGGAAGAACCCAACACTCTAGGATAAAGAGTGCCATGTTCTACTAACTGAACCAGCCAGGTTCATGCAGATGTTCCATGCAGCCACCTTTCTCCATTCTTGGCCCTAGCCCCTCAAATTCTTATTCTGCATGTAGCTTTTTAAGCAAGGGTTTCAAAATCAGCAAACCTATTCTTTTAGTTAAGAAGATGCATGCTAAATGCAGTGTGGTACTTGAGGAGCCAGTTTCCCCCTCCATGTCCCATTCTGACCCATCCATGACTGTGCTTGGATTTACTTATTCCTGCCACCCCAAGAAGTTGCATCCTGTTTTTGTCACACAAAGGAATGAAGCAATGAGTACAATGAGGGTACAGGAGGTAGCGAAGTTATCTGGGCATCCAATTGCTTTTTATTTCACCCATTACTGCCCTATATTTGACCAAAACAATTCCACATCAATGAAAGGGTTAAGAGTTTATTATGCCTACATAGCCAAAAGTGAAGCAAAGTAACCATGTATCTCAACACCTGGAAGAAGCTGAGGAAGGCACAGCTGGCTTCTAGCTTTCACACATTCCTAAGTTTTCAGTTACTACCAGTATTTCCCAAACAAGGCTATATGACAAACAGTTGCAGGTGGCCAATTGCTCATATACAAGAATAGCTTTACTCAGCAAAATCCTACAAAAGTCATTTGTCAATAGAAACAATTGTATCTCAGGATGTAAGTTTAGCAGTATTGAAATGTTGTCTTCCAAGACTGTCAGTGTGGAAAAATAGCTGTACATGGCTTGGAACATATGAAACAGAAACTGCTTTAGCCTAAGGAGCATGTCTCATTGCTGTTTTGAGAGGTTTTCCCAGCACCTTTACTTCAAAACCTTTGTTTTGCTTTGGAAGGTGAGGGAATCTAGGAGTGGTTACAAACAGCAGAAAAGTATAAAAGGTAAAGGTACCCCTGCCCGTAAGGGCCAGTCTTGACAGACTCTAGGGTTGTGCGCCCATCTCACTTAAGAGGCCAGGGGCCAGCGCTGTCCAGAGACACTTCCGGGTCACGTGGCCAGCGTGACAAGCTGCATCTGGCTAGCCAGCGCAGCACACGGAAACGCCGTTTACCTTCCCGCTAGTAAGCGGTCCCTATTTATCTACTTGTACCCGGGAGTGCTTTCGAACTGCTAGGTTGGCAGGCGCTGGGACCGAACAACAGGAGCGCACCCCGCCGCGGGGATTCGAACCGCCGACCTTTTGATCGGCAAGCCCTAGGCGCTGAGGCTTTTACCCACAGCGCCACCCGCGTCCCAGAAAAGTATACCTGTCCTCTTTTGGAATGGACAGGAAGAATTTCCCCACCAAGCATCTGGACGTCCAGAATGAGCGTGCTTTTTTTCAGGGGGTACTCAAATGTACGCAGTAATGGCACCTCTTTTTGTTGTTAAAAAGTGTGGCACTTACTGTAACAACTTCACAGTGAGTACCGGCATCTATTTTTCTAGAAAAAAAGCTCTGAGAATGAGTAAATGCCTTACTCCTTCCAATCGAAACTTTTCTACTTAGGTCAAAAGTCACATGGCATTTTAGAGGTAGAAGGCACCGTGCAGGGAGCACCATGAAACCCTCTGGTAGAACAATACCATTAATGCATTAGCATCCATTAAGTTTAGAAGCTCAAATGAAAGTTTTTAAGGTTCAGCACCAAAATCTATAATGCCCCGCCATCAGTCCTTCTGTCTCTTGATCTTGAGTTGCACACCCTTCAACCCTTATTCCCCCATTTCTCAGCCTTCCCCGCTCCTCTAGTCCATGAGCTACTGGCTGGTGTTTACCTTTCATCCTGGGATCACCCAACATCCACTCATTTGTCTCCTCTACCTCCACATATACAGATGTGGAAGGTACCCACAGGTATCATCCAGACTGACCAAACTCATAACAGTATGTACACAGTGCCAAAGCCCAACTACCTTTGTCCCTTTACAAAAAGCATAATGTAGTGTAACTATCGTTCTGCCCAGACAGTGAAGTCCAGCTTCGAGGGCCTTCTGGTGGTTCCCTCACCACAAGAAGGTTACAGAGAACCAGGCAGAGGGCCTTCTCGGTAGTGGCGCCCTCCCTCCCATCAGATGTCGTATTTTTAAGGATTTTTGTATTAAGAATGTAAAGTGTCCTAGGATTAGTGTCAGGCTAGAATTTGGGAAAGTAGCATTCTAATCCCCACTCAACCATGAAGCTGACTGGGTGACTTGGGCTGTTCACAGTTTCCCAGCCAAACCTATCTCATAGGAGGTGAAAGAACTATGTATGCCACCTTCAACTACTTGGAGGAAAGACGGGATATAAATGTTAAAATAAATAATTAAAATGATTATAAAATGAATTTAAATTACAGTCAAATATAAAATAAAACCACTGCATTAAGCATATTCTGATTCTTTTTATATTAAGCTAGGTGCACTAAATTGTTTTTAAATATAAAAGATTTCTAGAAGAGGAAATACAGCAGAAACAAACAGTATTATGGTGCCTTCTGCACAGGTGTTATTTCAGAGTGATTAGTACAGATAATCAGATGATCATCTTCATCCATGTGATCAACAAGACCAAAAGGTCAATATGGTTTTAGTTTACCATATGCTATAAAATTCGTATGATAAACTGACAGATTAGCATACTTTTTCAGCTATTATAGACACTTAAGTCTTCAAATCAGAAAACAGATTAGAAATCATTCTGTAATCTCTGTTAACAGTCTGATACATCATGCATAAAGCATAACAGACCTCTCAAAATGTTAATCCTTCTGGCAAATTCTCACAATTACACAGGATTTACCTAGAAACTACAATAACAGAACCAACATAATTACATATGATAACAGAGAAACATTGCACAGTAATATCTGTAAATAAAAATTATATTATATGAATATTTTGATTGTGGTAATTGTTTGTAAATGATATTTATCATTTTTTAAATAAACAAAATATGAAGTCTAGGTATGGTCTATTTATTCAGATTCCATTACTGAATCTTCAAATTATATTTGATTACTAATAAATGACAATTTTGCATTTCTGGTTTCATGCATTTCTAATAAGCTGCTCTAGCATTACTTTATTTAGCTGCAACACCATGCACAAATGCTGATCCTAAATATATCTCCTGAACTCCAAGTGACTTATGTTTGTATAAATAGAGCATAACAAGCTATGAAATCTTCCTTCCAACAAACTGTCCTATGCCAAAATAGTTGCTCTGGATTTTTTTTAAACTATGGCTGAAAGGCTGGATAACCAGAAAACAGCTTAACAAAATAATTATCCTTAAATCTGTTTTAACAATTTCTCTATATAGGTCTTTTCCATCAAATGACAAGGAAGCAGTGGAGGTTTTGAAGTGTTATAAGGGTGCAGTTGTGCCGTCACAGATTGGATCAAGTTTATAAATTCAGCTTTAAATCAGAAAGGATAGAGGTGCTGTTAGCCAGCAGGAGAGCTGAAACTGAAGTGGGAATTTGTTCTGTCTTGAATGGGGCTGCACTCCTTTTTGAAAATCAGGGTTTGTAGTTTGGGGGTGTTTCTGTATCTGCCATTGCTGCTGGATTCCGAGGTGGCTGCCATAGCAAGTAAGGTGCTTTTGTAGAGCTTTGACTGTGATAAAGCAGATATTGCCACTGCCATGCATGCCTTTGTCACAGACAATTGGATTACTGTAATGTACTCTACATAGAGTAACCCTTGAAAAGAATTTAGAAATTTTAGTCACTGCAAAATGGAGTGGCCAAATTGCTCTCTTTTCTACTTTCCTGATTGCATCAACAATGGCTTCCAATTAATTTCCTGGCACAATTTAAAGTGCAGCTTCTTACCTATAAAGTCCTAAATAGTACGGGATCAGGATATTTGAAGAATATTGTGCCCTTCCATATGATTCTGCCTGTCCACTGTGCTCAAAGGGCTTGGCTGTGTGTTGCACCTCCTTTAGAGAGCCAGCTAGTTAAGTCACAGGAAAGCGCCTTTTCTACTATGGTACCAAAGCAGATGGATGAAAATAATTAACAAGCCAGGGCTTTCCCACTGGGCCACTGCTGAGCTACTGGTTCTGGTGGTAGATGCAGAATGTGATGGAGAGCCATGGTGTTAGAAGTCTTCCCCTTGCCCTCTGATATTCTAACTAACACACTGCAGCTGAAACTCCCAGCCTGGATATGTCTACAGAAGCAGACAAGCCAGGGATTTTGTCACTGGGCTACTGCTGATGTCTCCTTGCCTTCTGCATCTACTGGCAGCTGCAAAAGGAGCTTGGGGGAGCAATGGTGTTAGAAGCAGTTCTCTAGCATTTCAATTTTTACTCTGCAGCTGAA